>NC_058416.1:36699134-36827256 GCF_002201575.2 Neomonachus schauinslandi | reverse complement strand
GCTGGGGCATAAAACCTGGAGTCCAGAGCCTATCGCGCGCGCGCGTGTGTGTGTGTGTGTGTGTGTGTGTGTGTGTGTGTGTTGGGGAGAGTCAGATAGCCCTTCCTGCATGCTTTAGTTTTAGGTTCCTAGAAATAATGATGAAATTGAAGTAGATCAGCCCTGGTGGTGACTGAAGCCCAAGTTTAAACCATCTTAATCCAGAAAATTGAATTTACTGGTGCCCCTGGCTTCCCCTAGATTCAAATGTAAATCCTCTCTGAAGAAAGCTATTAGGCCAGTAAGTTTTTATTTTATTTTATTTTTTTATTGTTATGTTAATCCCCATACATTACATCATTAGTTTTGGGGCCAGTAAATTTTTAAATGGTATTTCATACGCAGAGGAAACAAAGGCACATGAAAGAAAACAAAACAATAGACAATGGAAATAGACCCAGAAGGACTCCAGGTAATGGAGTTATCAGACATAGACTTTAAAATGATTGTAGGGCGCCTGGGTGGCTCAGATGGTTAAGCGTCTGCCTTCGGCTCAGGTCGTGATCCCAGGGTCCTGGGATCGAGTCCCGCATGGGGCTCCCTGCTAGGTGGGGAGCCTGCTTCTCCCTCTGCCTCTGCCTCTCTCTCTCTCTGACTCTCATGAATAAATAAATAAAACATTTAAAAAAAATAAATAAAATGATTGTATATAATATTAGTGTGTTCAAGGAGATTTAAAAACAAGATTGAGAATTTCAGCAGAGAACTAGAATCTGTTAGAAAATAACCAAGTAGAAATTCTAAAACTGGAAAAGTACAGTAATAAAAAGTAAAGACCTAATGGATAGGCTTAGCAGCAGACTAGACATAGCTAAAGAGAAAATTAGTGAGCTGAATTATAGATCAGAAGTAAATATCCAGAATGAAGCATGGAGGATGGAAAATAACAGATAGTAAGAGATACAGGAGATAAAGAGATCTAGGATTGTTAACAAATTATAGTTAAAATAAGAAAGAGAATTGAGCAGTAGCAATATTTGAAAGTATAATAGCCAAGAATTTTCTAAAACTAATGTTAAAAACATTAAGGCACAGAATCAGTAAGTTTGATGAACCTTCAGCAGGATACCTGCCACATCATACTTGGGCATATCATAATAAAACTGTTGGAAGCCAGAGCTAGAGAAAAGAATTGTAAAAATAAGCAAAGGGATGGAGGGGAAAGATAAAGATTACCTTCAAAGGTGCAACAGTAATTCTGACAGCTGACTTCTCAGCGGACTTCTCAACAGAAAAAACAAGGAAGGCAAAAGATAACAACATGGTGTCTTTTAAAGTCTGAGATAACTTTAAATAAGCCTAAAATTTTATACCCAGCACAGTATCTTTCAAAAATAAAAACCTTTAAGAGAAACAAAACTAAGATAATTCATTACCCACCCTAAAAAACACTAAAGGGTGTTCTCTTAAGCAGAAAGAAAATGATCCCACTGAAATGATCAGGTACAGAAATGAAGGAAGAACAATGGAATTGGTAAATATGTAGATAAATTAATGTCAGCTTTGTAAACAATATGACATACAAAATATCAATAAAATTAAAATAGAGAACAGAGCATTTTCTTTGGGTAGCAATAAATGGAGCTAAACCTTACATTTGTAAGGTTTTGGGGGGGTGTTTATTGTCAAGTCGTGGGTAAAGATAGCAGTTAGTATTAGACTTTAATAAATCAAGGTTGTGTGTTACAATTTTTAAGGTTACCACCAGAAGATAAATGTTAGTAGAGTGGAGAAAGTAGAAATTAAAAAAATATAAATTCAGAGGCACCTGGCTGGCTCAGTTGGTAGAGCATGTGACTCAGTCATGAGTTCAGTCAAGCCCCACATTGGGTATAGAGTCCACTTTTATATATATATATATATATATAAGGAAAGAAAGAAAAAAGGGCAAATATTCCTATCTGTGTAAGATGCTAGGTTGAAACTCAAGTATATCATTAAATCTATTAAAGGTTTTGCTTAAAAGACAGAGATTGTTAGATTGAGTAAGAAAAAAATGACAACTATATATTATTATGAGGCAAACATAAAAAAAAGAGGGAATAGGAATACTTAGGGTAAAGAATAGAACAAAACAACATACCTGACCGATATTACTGTCCGGTAAATAAAGTAAACTTCAAGGCAAAAAGCATTAAGTGCTTTAAGAAAAAAAATATTTTATCCTAGTTAACAGTGCAAATATTGCATATCAGAACTTGTGAGGTACAACTAATTCCATGCCTAGATGAAAATAGTTTAAATGCATATAATTTTTTTAAAAGATAATTTTATGAATTATCATAAGAAATTAGAAAAAGGACAGCAAATTAAAACAAATGGAAGAGTAGAAACTTAATAAATATACAGTAGAGGAACAGCAAAGCCAGAAGTTGGTTCTTTGAAAAAACTAATAAAATTGACCACTCAAGAAAATAAAAGGAGTGACAAATAATCCATGTAAGGTAGAAAAAGGTAACATTACTATAGATGCTGACCCCAGAAGAAAGTATACTATAAAGAGCAGAAATTAATATAAGAGAATACAAAGAGTATAGAGTCAACAAAGCCAAAAGTTAGTTATTTGACAAGAATAACAAAATCAAAAACCCTTTCCTAAGTAACAACTATCATGAATGAAGAAGAGGACATTACCATACATCATACAGACATTTAAAAAATTATAAGTAGATAGTATAAACATTATCCCAGTAACTTAAAATTTTAAATGAAATGATTAATTCCTGGAAAAATACAATTTAGTGAAACCGACACAAGAAAAACAGATAGTAGAAAGTACTGTAACTACTAAATAAATTAATGATATAAATGATTTAAAATTTTTACATATGGACACAATCATAAACTTCCAGGTGTTGGTGGCCTTGCCAATGAATTATATCAGATTTTTAGGGAAGAAATAATGCCAACTTACATAAACTTTTTTAGATAACTAGAAAAAGAAGGAACATATCAAACTTGTTTCATAAGATCAGGATGATCTTGAGATGAAAATCTGACAATGACATGACAAAGCAATATTACAGGCCAGTTTCACTGATAAACATAGGATTCTAAATAAAATGTCAGCTGAATCCAGCAATATGTAATGTTAATAATATATTAAAACCAAATTGGTTTATGCTAGCACACTAGGTTGATTTAATATTTTAAAATCATTTAATGTCACCACATTAACAGGAATAAAGGAGATAAGCTCTGTTATTTCAGTAGATACAGAAAGGGGACTTGATAAAAATTTGTCATTGGTTATGATAGAAATTCTAGCAAACCACAAATGAACGGGAACCTCCTTAATCTGATAAAATGTATCTACCAAAACCAAATGAAACAAAGCCTCTCAGGTTTAACAGTAATTTTGAAAATGTTCCTTTTGAAATCTGGAACATGACACAGATGCCCATTATCACTTCTATTCACTGTTGTGCTGGAGGTTTTAGCCAGAGTAAGGAGGGCAAGCAAAAGAAATAATAGTTATAAGTACTGGAAAGGAATTAAAACTTATTATTTGCACTTGACATGATTATATATGATGAAAATTCAAGAGAAGTACAGATAAAAGATTAGAATCAAAAAGTATTGATTGTCTTAAGGTTGATACTTAAAATGAAAATCAATTGTATTTCTATGTCAGTTTTCTAACAAAAGGTGGGCAGTAAATTTTTTTAAAATACCACATACAGTGCAATCAGAAAATATCAAATATCAGAAACTCTCTTCAAAAAAAATTCTAAAATGTTATTGAGAGAAATTAAAGATCTAAGTAATGGAAAAATGCCCATCTTTATGGGTGGACAGTTCAATATTATAAAATGTTGGTTTTCTCCAAATTGATTTATAGATTCAAAGTGAATTTCCAGTCACATTTGTGTGTGTGTGTGTATAAATTGACAGATTGGTTCTTAATGTAACTGGAAGTGCAAAGACCCAGAATAGCCAGACATTTTTGTAGAAGAATAAGTAAGGTTGGAGGATTTGTAATAACAGTTATCAAAATTTATCAAGAAAGTATAGTAATTAAGATAGTGTGGTATTTTTGCAAGGATAAACAGATTGGTGAAACAAAATAGGGAGTCTATAACTAGTCCAATTCTACTTAAACACTTAGTTTAGGACAAAGATGGAACTGCATAGTAGTAGAAGGATGTTCTTCTAAAGAAAAAAGTAGGGGCGCCTAGGTGGCTCATTCGTTAAGCATCTTCCTTTGGCTCGGGTCATGGTCCTGGGGTTCTGGGATGGAGCCCCGTATCGGGCTCCTTGCTCGGTGGGAAGCCTGCTTCTCCCTCTCCCATTCCCCCTGCTTGTGTTCCCTCTCTCGCTGTCTCTCTGTCAAATAAATAAAATCTAAAAAAAAAAGTAAACAATACTGGGTCATCCTGATAATAATTTAAGGACAAAACTGAAACTAACTTTTTCTCACACAATATAGAAAATCATTTTCATGTGTATTACTGATATAAATATGAAGGCAAAGCAGTAAAGCTCCTGGGAGATCACATAGAATTTATTATGATCCTGAGAGAGGGAACGATTTCTTTTTTTTTTTTAAGATTATTTATTTATTTATTTATTTATTTATTTATTTATTTATACATGAGAGACAGAGAGAGAGAGGCAGAGGGAGAAGCAGGCTCCCAAGGAGCAGGGAGCCCGACGCGGGACTCGATCCCAGGACTCTGGGATCACGACCCGAGCCGAAGGCAGACGCTTAACCATCTGAGCCACCCAGGTGCCCGAGGGGACGATTTCTTAAACAGGACATAGAAATACTCAAAAATGCAGGGAAAGTTTGATAAATGGGACTGCATTAAAGACTTCCTGTTCATTAAAAAAAAAGTGAAAAAATACATTGAAAAGGCAAGTCACAGAAGAAATTTATGATACCTATAACCAGCAGAATGCTCAGATCCAGAATATATAAATAACTCCTACACATCAAAAAGGAAAAGGAAAACGGATGAAAGACTTGAAGAGATAATCCAAATGACCAGTAAACATAGGGCAAGATGCTCAACCTTATTAGTAATCAATAAAACACAAAACTCCTGAAATACCACTTCATACTCTTCATAGTGACTAGTGTTGGTAGCAGTGTAAATTGTTACACCCACATTGAAAAACATGTCAGTATCTAGTAAAATGAACACTAACATACTTCATGACCCAGAAGATCCACATGTAGATGTATCTAACAGATGCATGCACATACACATCAGGAGACAAGGACAAAAATGTTAATGGTAGTACTTTTGAGGTTTTTTTTTTTTTTTTTTTTTTTAAGATTTCATTTATTTATTTGAGAGAGAATGAGAGAGAGAGAGCACATGAGAGGGGGGAGGGTCAGAGGGAGAAGCAGACTCCCCGCTGAGCAGGGAGCCCGATGCGGGACTCGATCCCGGGACTCCAGGATCATGACCCGAGCCGAAGGCAGTCGCCCAACCAACTGAGCCACCCAGGCGCCCAATGGTAGTACTTTTGTATTGGCTCCAAACTGAAAGTAATCTTAAGTGTGTATCAGCAGTGGAATGTGGTAGATTCATATGATTGAATACTTTACAGCAGTGGAAATGAACAAAAGCCGCAATATGAATGAATCTCACCATTTATACCAAGCTAGAGTCACAGAAGAACATACACGGAATTAGGCTATCTCTAGGAAGGCCAGAAACCGGCAACCCAAAACAGTGATGTTAAGGGTTAGGACAGTGATTGATCCCCACTGGGGAGAAAGGAAAAGGTAATGGGAGCAAGGGGGACTTGTGAGGTGCTGGTCACGTTTTCTCTCTTCCCCTGAGTCATGGTTACATGGGCATTTGCTGTGTGATAACTCATTCAGCTCTAAATTTATGTTTTGTGCACTCTGCTTTACTTCATATAAAATCAACTCGAGAAAAGAGTGGGGGAGACAAAGTGGGAGGGGCAGCAGGTGTAGCAGTGCTTTTGAGGTGTCATCGGAGAAAGGGAAGTGGAGGCGTTAGCTGGGGAGATTGTGCAATTAAGGGAGACATTATCTTTCTTTTTTCAAAGATGGTATATACTGCAGTCTACATGTTTATGAGAATGATCCCACTGAGGGTAACTTTGAGAGGGGAGTATTACAGCAAGAGCATTTAACTTGAGTAGGTGAGAAGGAATGTAGTTGGCTTCAGACAGGAGCAGGGATAATTCGGGCCTTGTGTCGTGGGAAAAAGGCACAATGTTCACGATCACACATGCCTACCGGATGGTAAATGTGTTCATGGGAGTATGGAAATCCTCTGACAGCTTCTTTGTTTTCGGTGAAATTGCCACCTGTGAGTGAGGAGAGTGGGGAAGGTATTGGAAATCTGTGGACATGTGAAACAAGCACGTTGAAAACTCTGCACAGCACTGAGAGCCTGCTTGAGATTTGTGGTTATAAATTGAAAATGAGGCCATTCAGCATGCTCGCATGTTTTCTTTAGCCATATATTCAGCAGCTCAAATGAGATGCAAAGTCAGCAGAAAGTTGGATTTAGCTAGGATTGGGCTATTCCAGCAAGTGAGATAAAAGAATAGGGAGCTCCAGGGTGGCAATAATGATAAACAGCCATGGATCTAAGCAGAGTAGATGACCTGGATAACATGAAGAGGGCAACAGAAAGTAAGAAGACGGAGGGTCTGGAGTGAAGACCCCCGTGAAGGAAGCTAAAGATCTGGGATTATTGGAGTAATTGAGTTGGAAGAGCAAGGATGGGGGTCGGGGGATGGTGACCAGAGATTGTGATGCTTAAAATGGAGGTGATCAGTAATGGCGTGGTCTAGGGATATAGAATGAAAGTACATAGGTGAGATGTGGTGGAGGACAGTTTCATTGGAGGAGGGCAGAGCAAAGATCTGAGAGGCCAGGGTATTGAAAAATGGACTACATAGATGCTAAAATGACCGAAAATCTGATGACTGGTGGAACTGATAGGGGAGGCGATAGATGACAGTGACAAGGATGGACTGGCACATTCTTTAAAAGACTTGGGGCTTCATGGGGCGCCTGGGTGGCTCAGTTGGTTAAGCGACTGCCTTTGGCTCAGGTCATGATCCTGGAGTCCCGGGATCGAGTCCCGCATCGGGCTCCCTGCTTGGCAGGGAGTCCGCTTCTCCCTCTGACCCTCCTCCCTCTCATGCTGTCTGTCTCTCATTCTCTCTGTCTCAAATAAATAAATAAAATCTTTAAAAAAAAAAAAAAAAAGACTTGGGGCTTCTTAAGGAGGAGGGAGAAGCAACGGTCTTAAATCAGCAGTAAGGAACAAGGAAGGTATCTACCACCCCCTCCAGATTCAGTGGTACGTGAGACAGGGAAGAAAAGCAGCCTCCTCTTGAAAGAAGACTACTCAGAGGCTGCCTGGATAGCTCAGTCAGTTAAGCACCGTCCGACTCTTGATTTTGGCTCAGGTCATGATCTCATGGGTTGTGAGATCAGGCCCTGTGTTGGGCTCCACCCTCAGCAAGGAGTCTGCTTGAGATTCTCTCCCTGTCCCTCTGCCCCTCCCCCTCATTTGCTCTCTCTCAAATAAACTTTAGAAAAAAGAGACTACTTAACGACGTGGTCTTCTTGGCAATATTTTAATTAGTGCTAGAAGATGAAGGGAATATTCAGAAAAGGGATTATGAATACAGCTGATTTTACTGGTGACAAAACCATGAATTCCCGGCTGCAAAGTGGAAAGGTTTGCAGGTGTTAACCTGAAAAAATAAAACAGCCAGTTACTTTACTTGCAAAATGGATTTATTTGAGAATAGCAGGGAATTGCAATTCAGGACAAACTACGCAAAACCATAGCAAATCCAATAATCAAAGGGGAAGACTTCTTTTATGGAGGAAGAAATTGGGAAGAGGGTTTGTTTGTTTTGAAGGAGAGAGAGCGAGAGAGAGGAGAGAGAATCTCAAGCAGACTCTCCACCGAGAGACTGAGCCACCCAGGTGCCCCTGGAGAAGCTGTTTTGAATGAAAGCTTATTAGAGAAAAGCAAGAGTTCAGGGTGATGATGGTTTCTCATTCGCTGAGGTGCAGGCAGGTACTCAGTTTCTTGTAGAAGATGCATGTACATCTTTTCCTGTTGGGACCTGTAGTTAGTGATTCTTTCCTGTTGACCCTTCTTCTGTTGGGGTCTGTAATTGACATTCTTGTAACTGAAGTTGGGTGGTATGGCTCTCCCTTCCTGGCCTCCCCTCCTCGCCTCCTGACCGTTTTCATGAGGTTTCTCTCCATTAATTTTCACACAGGTCAGGAGCTTTAGTTAGCCCAATAGCAATTCAGATTTGGGTAATTCACAATAACTGGAAGGCCTGGGTGTTCACAGCATTATCTTATAGTTTTAGAACATTTTCATGTATATAATGTATTATATACATTTTCATGTATATAATGTATTATCTTATAGTTTTAGAACATTTTCATGTATATAATTATGTAGTTATTCTCATTTCTCATATTTTTATTGCTTTTCCCCTTTTTCTTTAATCTTGCTAGTGATTTGCAGTTTTTAATTTTCAAAAAAGAAGTAGTTTTTCTTGTATCTGATTGTTTTTTTTAAGTTTATTTTCTCTGTAATTATCTCTTCTTCTGTTTTGTGTTTAATCTGTTCTCCCTTCTTTAGTTAAATGCTTAACCTATTATTTAAAAATATTTTTGTTTTCTAATAGTCATTAAAGACTCTATGAACACTTCAGTGCAGCCTGTTGTTTTATGTATTTTCATCCTTATTTATTCCTAAGTAGTTGGTAATTTCCATTTGATTTCTGCTTAACTCAGGTTGACCTAGAAATACATTAAATATTTCTAGGTACATTTCTTTTTGCCTTTTGATTTACTCATTTTTATTAGTGATTTCTAGATTAATTTCATCATGATCAGAGAACATGACCTGTATATGAACATGATCTATTTCAAATGTGTTGAAACCTGCTTCTTGACCTAGAAAGTGTTCAGTTCTTAAAAAATGTTTCCTCTGCAGTTGAAAATAACTGGTTGCCTGTAACTTCTGGATTTTTTTCTGTTTCATAGTACATGCTGTATTAGATTCTGATTAATTTGTATTTTAAAAAAAACCTCCCATATGATTATGGACTTGACAGTTTCTCAATTCATTCTTTTATTTTTCAAGGCTGCATCATTGGATGTATCTACAGTAATTGATAGTATATTCTTGTTTTTAAACCCAGTATTCACTGTATCTGTATTAATTTTTTTACCCTGGTTTTAACATCGCTATACTACTTTTAGTATGTTTAACATTTTCCTGGTGTATCTGTTATTTTTTTCTATTTCTTTCTGCCATCTGTATGATTTTATTTTATGTGTATCTCTACTAAATGGCTGGATTTATATTTTCATTTCACTCTAATCAGTTTTTAATAGGTGAGTTTGATGCATCTACATTTATTGTGACTTGTTAAATTTGGACTTCTTTTAGGTTGAACCATATGAAATTGATATTCAACCATTTTTGACCTGTGAAAATGAGTTTCATAAAGTTCAACCTAATCTTGTTTTGTTTACCATCCTTTTTATTTTTTCCTCCTTTCCTGCTTTGCTAATTGATAGTTTCATTTGATAAAATTTTTAGTATTCATGTTTTTCTGTCTCTTGGTTTGGAAGCTGCACATTTTATTCTTTAGTAGTAAGACCTGAGTATATTGTAATTGTCAACATGTGGACTTACTTTATCTATATGTTCAGTGCACATAGTGTACTTTTGATCAGGGCATTCATATTCTTCAATTCTAGGACATTTCTGGCTATAATCTCAAATATTCTGTGTTACCATTCCCTCAACCTGTTCTTCTGGAATTACTCATATGCATAGACTAGAGGTTCTCAATCTATTTTTTTTTTCCCCTTTGTCCCTTTTTGAATTATATATAATGAATTTCTCATTAATATCTCGATAACGGAAAGTCCAGGTCTCACTCTGCCATTTACTGGCTTTGTGGCTTTGGAAGAGGTAGTGACCTTTCTATACTTCAGGATCCTTATCTCTACAGTAAGATAAATAACAAGGGCTGTTGTGAGGATTTGTAGTGCTTCGAATACTTCCTGGCACCTAGGATATAGAGAAGACCTGTGTTCAGGAAGTAAGCTCTAGGTCCCAGTGCAAGTCTCATGAAAAGCCAACTACAAGCATGCTTTTCCATCGCCACTCTATTTTACTAATCACTGTCTGGCTTCTGAAGTGTATTTACAATGAAATGTGCAATGAGAAGCATCAGATGTATATTTAACTATCTCTGCAATAAGATAGACAAAGCTGGCCAGCAGGTACTTTTCAGACCATTTCACAGAGGTGAAAGAATAAGTAGTGTGGACAGCCCCTAGAGTGCAGCTTTTTTACCCCCTTTTCTGAATCCAGAAAAGCCCTGCTTGATGTAAGTCATGGGCTTAACTGGTAGTGTAGCTGGCGGTGTCCAGACCATCCTGTGCCTGCCAGGAACCTTTACTGTCTTCTAGGATCTCCAAGGACACATTTCCTGCAGGAAACTGGGGGAAAGAATAACACTGTTCAAGTGTCAAGAAGAGTAAAAAACAAAGAATAACTTTTGTAATGTGTGATCCTAGGGAAGGAGCTTTGAGGCAAATTCCAAGTCATCTAATGTGGCAATTCTATCCTATATAATTAGTCTCAGATGTTTAAAAAGTAATAATAATACCAATTAGTGAGTGCTTAGTATGTACCAGGCACTACACACACTATCATTTTTAAGCAGTTGAGTAAAGTAGTAGTATGCCCCATTGACAGATGGGGAAACTCAGACTTTAAATGATTTGTGCAAAGTGCATTTAAGTGATCCAAGTGAAATCTATCATTGACAAAACGTGTAATCTTAATCACTGTGCTCTGCCATCACTTGTATGGTGGATCTTCATCGATCTTATCTGAATGACAGTACACAGAGGAGAAATTATGTAACATTGCCAGACGTTGCTAGACAGGTGGCCAGCCGTCTTAAGAAATATTGACTTGTCGTTGGTAAGTGGTCACTACCAGGCTAACTTTAGTGGATGACAAATACTTTAAAAATCATAGCTGAAAGGGACCTAGAGAAGAGAATTGGCTTATATATGCATACTCACCTTGACTTAGCAAAAAGCTGCTTCCTTTCCCACAGCCTCAGTTTCCTTATCTGTAAAACTGGGAGAGCAGCGCCTCTGTCTTTCGGTTGTTGTGAGGATAAAGTGAGGTAATGCGTAAAAACTCTTAATGCTATTTTAGGCCCTAAGAGGGCTAAAATAGGTACAACGAGACTTTAACAGTTGCAAAATAATATAAATAGTAATTATCACGGGACTTCTGTTGTTCTACATTCCTGAATTGTTAGGTGTTTGTGTGGATTGATTCTCTGGTAAGCCCGGTCTTGCTGAGATGATCACTATCCTAAGCAAATTTAATAATCTATTTCCCAAAACACTGCTGAATCACTCAGGCACTCAGACTAACTCAGTCCACATAGTGAATTTCATGCATTAGAGTTAATTCAGTAATTCTTTCACTCACTTATAACAAGAGTGCTTGTTATGTAGGCCATCTTTTAATTACTGCTGTACATGGAGACACAGATGAAACTACTTGTGTTTTCACTTATTGTGTAAAAACCAGGGATTTTTCAGTCAACTCCAGCTCCACTCCAGTATATAACTCACTCCACTAAAAGCATCAGTCCACTGTGGTAGTGATGGTATAGTTTCAAAAACCTGCCCATCTCCCTTCATCCTTTCTCAGTTTGTGCTCTCTGCCAAACAAAGGAGTAAACCAGGGAAGAGAAAGGCCCGGGATCTGAAAGACAGGAGATTCAGTGTGCAGGACAGCTAATAGAATCCCCCTGGGGATGGCAGAGGGAGAGCCCTGGACCCCAGTGGTGCGGGCACAGAGGCAACCCACACAGAAAACTTCAGGAGGTATTGCTTTAAGAAAATTTCATTCATATTATAGCCCGTGCTTCTGAACATCTTAAGAGACTATTTAAACGAATTGTAGAGAGTTTGGGTTTGAATTAGTGACAAATACATAGAAAATGAAGAAAAGGGGCAAAAATAACCTAGGGTAAAGTGGAAGGCAATGTGCAGAAAAGGAAAAGTATTCACAATATACAAATCATCTATAAATAGCATTTTTACATAGTCCTTATACAAACATTAAATAACAATGAACCGCATTTCTAATATAACTACATTGGGAGACTGAGGGAGTAGCAAGTGTATGTATTAGAATGGGGATAGGAGGGAAATAAATCCTTATTCTACAGTAAGTTAATATGTAATATTTAGAATTATGGAGGTAAATATTAAGAGAAAGAGGTCAAAGAATTGCATATGGTTTCCTTTATAGGAAGGGAGAGTAATGGTAGAGAGGGGAGAGAAGAGCTTTTTAAAACAAGCTTTGCACTGTTGTTTATTCTTTATGTTTTCATTTTTCTTGTAGATTCCTAATTGCTAAGTCTTACGGTAACTTTGTTTTTAACCAAGAAATTGCCAAACCTTTTCCCAAAGTGGCTGCACTATGAACATTCCCACCAGCGAAATGTACGAGCGGTCCAGTTTCTCCACAACCTCACCAACGTTTCTTTGTGCCTGTCTTTATTCTTAGAGCCATTCTACTGCATGTGAAGTAGTATCTCATTGTGATCTTAATTTGCATTACCTATGACTAACGATATTGGGGATGTTTTCATGTAGTTATTGGCCATTCTTATATTTTCAATGAAGTTTCTCTGGATTTTTTTGCCCATGTTTTATCAGATTGTCTTCCTATTGCAGAGTTATAAGAGTTAAATATATGTTCTAGATACAGATCCTTTATCAGATAAATAATTTCTAAATATTTTCTCTCAGTTTGTGGCTTGTCTTTTCATTTACTTAGTGGTACCTTTTGAAGCGCAAACATTTTTAATTTTGATGAAGTCAAATGTATTAGTTTGTATTATGCTTTTAGTAGCGTATCATGCTTAATAGGACAAGACTAAAGCTTTCCCCTAAGGTCAGAAGCAAGGAAAAGATGTCTGCTCACCACTTGTATTCAACATTGTACTTGAAGGCAGTCCAGAACTCAGAAGTATGTACCGGGAGCAGGAGAGCCTCCGAGAGAAACCCACTCTTTCTGTTCTGAGGGATGAGAATGGGCTCTCTTAAGGGCTAGTGGAGGAAACGCCCCCCCCCCCCATTTCTGTCTCTTCTTTTTCCCCTTCTCTGCTACCCCATCCCTAGGCAGTATTGCCACGGCAGCACAGCCCTGGGAGTGGTGCCGGGCAGGCAGCTGACACTGCTGCTCAGCCTAGAGCACAGACACGGGCACAAGCAGTGTACAGCGGACTGAGAGAACTAGAGCCTCCACTCTCTAGCTGTGTTGGAACATCAGCATAAAAGAGGCCCGTTCTCCCCCAGTAGGTGTATAGATTTAATGCAGTTCCATTCAAAATCTCAGCAAGAGATTTAAAGATACATTTGGAAAGGCAAAGGAAATAGCAAAAGTAATTTTTTACAAGAAGAATAAAGTTAGACGAAATAACAGTACCCAACTTAAAGATGTACTATCATGCTACAGTACTCAAGACAGTGTGCTGTTGGCAAAGAGACGGACACATAGACCAGTGGAACAGAAGAGAGAGTTCAGAAATAGACCCACGTGGATATGGCTGCTTGGTTTTTGACAAAGCGTAAAAGCCATTCAGTAAAGATTATCTTTTCAACAAATGGTGTTGGTACAATTAGACATCCATATGCAAAAATATGAATCTCAACCTTACTCTCGGGTATTTTTTGAAAATTAACTCAAATTGGATCATAAATCTAAACTCTAAAAGTTTATAACTCTAGGGAAAATATTCAGGACTGGTTTTAGGCAGACAGTATTTAGACATGACACCAAAAGCATCATTTCATAAAATAAAAAATTGGTGAGTTGAACTTCAAATTTTAAAACTTTCACTCTGATAGAAACACTATTAAGAGAATGAAATGATGAGTTACAGGCTGGAAGAAAATATTTGCAAACCATACCTCCAAAAAACGACTTGTATCAAAAATATATGAAGGGGGCGCCTGGGTGGTTCAGCCGTTAAGTGTCTGCCTTCAGCTCAGGTCATGATCCCAGGGTCCTGAGATCGAGCTCTGCGTCAGGCTCCCTGCTCCGTGGGAAGCCTGCTTCTCCCTCTTCCACTCCCCCTGCTTGTGTTCCCTCTCTCGCTGTGTCTCTCTCTGTCAAATAAATAAAAATAAAATCTTTAATATATATATATATATGAAGAACTCTCAAATATAACCCAATTAAGAAGAACGAAAGCAATAAAATGTTGTCAAATGACTTGACACTTACCCAAGATACTATATGGATGGCAAATGAGCACATGAAAAGACATTAGCCATTGAGGAAATGCCAGTTAAAACCACAACGAGGTACCACTCTATGCCTCTTTAAATGGCTGCAAAAAAATATAGTATCAAGTGCTGACGAAGATCCGGGGCACTTGGAACTCTCATACATTTCTGGTAGGTATGCAAAATGATAGTCTCTGAAAAACAATTTGGCAGCTTAAAAATTACACTTACAAACTTATACTTACCATGTAACCCAGCAGCCCATCCCTGGATATTTACCCTAAAGAAATGAAAACATGTTCACATAAAAATCAGTACCTGAATGTGTATAGCAACTCTCTTCATAATAGCCCTAAACTGGAAACAGCTGGTGAATGAAAAACACTGATAGATCAGAATGGATTTCTGATTTACTCTTCATAAAAAATAACAAACTTTTGATACATAGGACATCAATGAATCTCAAAGACATGCTGAGTGAAAGAAACCAGTCTCCAAGATTACATGCTATATAATTCCATTTATAGGATATTTGTGAAAAGACAAAACTATAGTAATGGAGAACAGATATTGGTTGCTGGGGTTACATGTAGGGGAGGGTGAGACTATAAAAGGATAACAAAAGGGGTTCTTTGGAGGTGGAACGGTTCTGTTTCCTGAAAGTGGTGGTGGTTTTATGAAGGTATGCATTTGTTAGAACTCAGAGAACTTATTACCCCCTTCAAAAAAATGACGCTGTTGGTAGGCATGTGGAACAACTGAAACTATGACACAATGCAGGTGAGAGTGGAAATTACTACATCCTCTTTGGAAAACCATTTCTTGGTATCTACTAAAGCTGAGCCTGTATATACCCTATTGCCCAATAATACAAAAATGCATACATGTAGTCACCAAAAGACGTATACATGAGTAGTTTTCACAGCACTGTTTATAGTAGCCTAGACTGGAAAGTATCCTAATGCCCATAAATATTCGAACAGAAAAGAAACTATGATGTAGGTATGTGTGTCTGTGTGTGTGTGTGTGTGTATATACACACACATACACATATATCTTCCTTTAAAGGAATACTATGCAGCAGTAAAAATAAACTTGCCCATACAACATGGATGATACTCAAGCAATGTTGAAGGAAAGAATTGAGACACAAAAGAATATGCTCTATATCAGTAGTTCTTAAAGTGTGGTCCTGGGACTTTTGGAGGTCCTTCAGATCCTTTCAGGGAGCCTGCAAGGTCAAAAAGTTTTCATAATGATACCAAGACATTTATTTGCCCCTTTTGCTCTTATTCTTCAACTAGCGCACCATGGAGTTTGAGAAGCTGTATGGATCAGGGTCTAGCAGGGAAACAGAAATCACACAATAATTTGAACAGAAAAAGCTTGGTTAACTGTAAGGAGATAAAGACAGTCATATAGTATATCCTAGGGTTGAGAGTACAAAGGAATGAAAAATGTTGAAAGGGAGGCTGCTTCCTAATGCTGGAGTTCAGACCTCATTGGAGAAGCTGTGATTGCTGCTCACCGGATGGTGGTTCCCCTTGGCGGGACCTGGCACACAGTACCCTCCAGAGTGAGGGCTGGTAGGCAGGCCTAATAAGCAGGAAATATACTTGAAATGCATTTGGGCAGGAAATAAGAGCCAGAACTGGCAAACAGGAACCACCCTTCTGTGGTGCAGAAAGCCAAAACTGGGAAGCCAGCTGCTGAGGGACCTGGGAGACTTACTGAGAATCTGCCTGAGAGTGTGGGTGCTGCTGAAACTCAGTGGGGTAATGCATCTGGGTGTCCACCACACACTCTGCTGGCAGCACCAAAGTAGGAAGGAGAAGAAAAGTGGAAGCGTGCTGGAACCAGGAAGGGAAGTTCCTACTTCCCACAGTGCCCCTCCAACACCCTCTGTGTGCGTGCCTGACAAAGCTTATGTATGCCTCTTGCCAGCCACGAGAAGAAATGCTTAGAGGAGCCGGTTCCATCACCACAGAGCAGGCAGTGGAGGGTGTATTTAGAGCTAAGACGCAATAAATCCATAATGGGCACACTCTGTGATAGTGATAGATCAGCTCTCTAAGACCATAATATGTGTTTGTAGATTCTTAGGTTTTAAAATTTTCTGTTTTAGGGTGCCTGGGTGGCTCAGTTGGTTGGGCGACTGCCTTCGGCTCAGGTCATGATCCTGGAGTCCCAGGATCGAGTCCCACATTGGGCTCCCTGCTCAGCGGGGAGCCTGCTTCTCCCTCTGACCCTTCCCCCCTCTCATGTGCACGCTCGCTCTCATTCACTCTCTCTCAAATAAATAAATAGGGCGCCTGGGTGGCTCAGTTGGTTAAGCGACTGCCTTCGGCTCAGGTCATGATCCCAGAGTCCTGGGATTGAGCCCCGCATCAGGCTCCCTGCTCGGCGGGAAGCGTGCTTCTCCCTCTGACCCTCTCCCCTCTCATGCTGTTTCTCTCTCTCTCTCTCAAATAAATAAAATCTTAAAAGTCAAATAAATAATCTTAAAAAAATTTTTTAAAAATCAAATAAAATTTTCTGTTTTAAAACGTTTATAATGTAAATACCAACAGCTATACTCTATATAAAAGCACTTTGGGATCATCAGTTTTTAAACACATGAAGGGGTTATGAGTCACAAAGTTTGAGAGCAATATACTGCTCTATATTATTCCCTTTAAAGTTCAAAAAAAAAAAGGGCAGAACTCATCTGTAATGCTAAAGGTCCAGCATACTGGTTACTTTGGGAGGGGGCACAAAAGAAACCTCTGGGGTGTAGGTCACAGTCTCTTTCTTCATCTGGGTGCTGACTACTTGATGCATTCATTTGGTGGAAATTCATTCAGTTGCATACTTAACGATCTGTCCACTTTTTTGTATGTATATTATAATTTCAGTAAAAAGTTAAGCCTCTTTTCCCTCTTTCCCCAACCCACACCCTGTTGTTAAACCTGCATGTAACTTTTTTTTTAAAGTAGCACAACCCTACACTGGCTAATTTTCATTTCTCAGGATGAAAGACTCAGTTGGGACAGGGTGGAAAAAAGCTGCTTGGTAACACAGCTGTTAACGTGGCCTTCCTGCTAACCCTCAGCTCTGTGTCCCCCACCCCCAGAAGGATCCCCCACTTCCACCTCCATGGGGACAGGTGGTCCCTCCATGGGGACAGGTGATCCCTCCATGGGAGTAGCTTAACTAGAAGGTTCTCCTTGAGTGCCTTGTGTATTTCCCAGGTTGGGGTGGGGTTTACCTGTTCTGAGATCAGTATGTTGACTTTTTCATACTTTCTCTATATTTCCTATGTTATTTTGAGAGAATATTTATGAATTTGCTGTGTTCTCTGAATGATTAAATTTAACTCTTTGATTTAGGAAATTATTTCCTTTTTGTCTGGATCCTAATATGTGCTTTGCTTTGTGATTCTTCCATCCTCCTGTGAATGATTCCCATTTTAGTCTCTATTTCTAGTGTTCTTACTGTCTTTATGGTCTTCCTTTCCATATAGTTTCAGAATTGAATTCTTTCCTGTACCTTCCAAGAAATAAATCTGGCTTATTACTTTTCTTCTACAGAATCTGTTCTCAGAATTTTCTCTTCTTCCTGTCCACTTGCTAGCCGTGCACATGGCTACCAATACTGTTTTTTCTGAACCCCTTTACCCATATACAGGCCCATTCCTGATTTCACAGTCCTGTGCCAGTAGTCTGTGAGTCAGGCATTCAGGATGAAAACATGAAACCTATGATGTACCTGAAGCATAGTATTGAGTATAAATGTATAATCTAGCCACTGTTTATAACACAACAGTTTTGATGGGAAGCTGTTCTCAGAAGTATTATTTGGAATGTTAAGGGCACATTATCCTTCCCAGAGCCTAAGCACCTGGTCTTCTGGGCCTCACCTCTGCGGCCCAGACTTGGAGGAAGGAAGCTGTAGACAGGGCGGCAGGCTATGTGGTGGCCTCCTGTTGGGGCTTGGGTGAACCCAGGGTGAGGGGCATGGACTGGGATGTGGAAAGGAGGCTTTGGGCCAGTGAACAGGAGTGGGGCTGTTAGTAGTAGGAGCTGGAGAGCACACTGTGAAGGGGCCTGGGGAATGGTCAAGACGATGGTAGGGGCTGAAGAGGGATATAATGAAGGACAATGGAAGCTATTTGTTTCTCCTTTCCTCCTTGGAGAGAGGTGGGACTGGTGTTGATGGGCCCACAGTGAACTCTCCTTCACCTTCTGTTTCTCCTTCTTTCAGCCCCTGTCCCTTGTCATGTCTTTCCCCTCCCATTTCCCTTTTCTTCCAGCTGCCAGCCAGCAGCCCTAGGGCGGCACTCCGTAGCTAGGTCGTCATGGCCGCTTCTGAAGAGGGGTTCATTGGCATTTTTATTGTTTTTTTTCCCCTTCTTTCCTGTCTTCACTCCCACTGGCGGGTATAGCACATGACATTGGAAAGACCACAAGGTTTGAGGAGCTTGTGAGAGCTAGAAATAAGGTGGAAAGAGAGGGCTGGAGCCAACAGTTGCAGTTTGAAGATACCTACGACAGAATTTCATGTACATGTTTTAGGAGGCTATGTTCTAAACCGCATCCCCTGATGTCTGGTTGCTTACCCCCGTTACTGTCCTCAGCTCTGGTAGTTCCATCCACTAACGAGACTGGAGGAAGAGAGACCATGTTGCCTAACAAAGCGCTGGAAACATACAACTAATACATTGATTTTATGTGCATATATTTTGGGTGTGTTTGGTCTTTTTGATGGTTGCATTTCAGATGTAGTTTTTACTACACAAGATGCATGTTGGTATTTCACTGGAGGAAGCAGCATCAAGCGTTTGTTCAACAGAGCATGGACTGTGGAGTCCCCGGCCAGGCTCTGCCACTCCCTCATGTGTCTGTCCTCAGCTTCTCTGTGAATTGTGGCTCCAGGTACCTCACAGAATTATTAGGAAGCTTCTGTGCCTAATACAAAATAGATACTCAGTAAATATTAGTTCTCTTCTTTTGTGGAAGGTATTTTTTTGTTTGTTTAGATTATTAAACTGCATAGACTTTCAGTGGTTCTGATTTTTTTTTTCCAATTGGATTCTTGAAACACATTCAGTTTCAGATTGATGATGTAGTCTTAGTACATTGTCCATTAAAGTGAATCAACAGAAAACATTGATCAGGAAGAGGTGCCTAATTTTATTTTATTTTTTTATTTTATTATTTATTTATTTATTTTTAAAAGATTTTATTTATTTATTTGAGACAGAGAGAATGAGAGAGAGAGAGCACATGAGAGGGGGGAGGGTCAGAGGGAGAAGCAGACTCCCCGCCGAGCAGGGAGCCCGATGCGGGACTCCATCCAGGGACTCGAGGATCATGACCTGAGCCGAAGGCAGTCGCTTAACCAACTGAGCCACCCAGGCGCCCAAGGTGCCTAATTTTAAGAATACAGTTGACATCTTTAAGATAATTTAAATGTAAACATGTCTAAATCTAAACATACAACTTTAAATAGGTACTATTTATTAAACCTGCAACATTAACCAAAACTTCAGTAAATGAACAGTTAACCAAGAGTTCCACCAGTAGAGCCAACTGTTTTTGTTGTTCTCTTGCCCCTTCTACGCCAGATGCATCGACTTTGCTGTGCTAACAGCCACTTCTGATAAAGGCATTTGCTTTGTCTCCAGGTGTAAGACAAAGGTGTATCCAGATAGTCTCCCTACAACAAGTGTGGTGATTGTTTTCCACAACGAGGCTTGGAGCACACTTCTGCGAACCGTCCACAGTGTCGTTAGCCGCTCACCAAGACACGTGCTACAAGAAATTGTCCTGGTAGATGACGCCAGTGAAAGAGGTGAGCTGTAAGCCGCGCTCAATGCCGGTCCTGTGCGGCGGCCCTTATCACTAGCAGTTATGGAACGTCGGCATTACTTTTGACCCAGTGATTTTATACAGACTTCTAGCGTATCCTGAAAATATTGGTGGCATTTGGACTCATTCACATATGCAAAAAGTTTACGCCCTTGTGCAACTTAAAATATTACCTTAATTAGCATTTGTGTCACCGCTTAATCTTGTTTTAAAAAGAAATAATGCTATATAATATAAACATTTATGCAGAACAGTGAAAAAAACCCACATGATTTTGTTGGAATCTTCCTTGTGGGAAGCTGCAGCCGTAAGCTAATGGAGAGAGACTGGATCCTCTTTAGAGCCGGGATGGAGAAACTGAGTCCATGTGCAGTGCCAAGTACCTCCGACAGGAAAATGGAGCCTTAGCTGGGCAAGCCTTCCTTCTCCAGATTCTTCTTAGGTTTTCCCATTTTCTCCATTCCTAGGTTCAGGAATGATCTGTAGCTAGTTACATAAAGGGATGAGGAAGGAACTTAGGAGAGAGTGGTAGGTAATATGACTCCAACCTCATAATAAATTTCTACAATGACTCTTACTCTTCGGGGAATCTCAGAATTTTTCACAAGCTTAGAATCTCTCAGACTATCTCATGAAACACTCTTCTGGGAAAGTTATATTAATTAAAAGTACCTTGAGCTAACATTATTTATTTTGAATCCTTCATGGAGATTTTACACCACGGGGTAATGGAGAAAAGGCTCTGTCAAGTCCCATCTGTAGAGAAACCTGTTAAACTCAGACATACCTAGCATTTTGCAGGCTTTTTTTTTTCCACAGCGCTGGTGAGGATCATTGGTGTCGTTCCCCCAATATTCCTGTGCTCCCATGAGAGAAATTTGGAAGAACTACAGAAAATGGCTCTTCCTTCCTTCCTTGACCAGCCTTAGACTTCCTGACCATCATTTCAAGCTCTTTTGCTACTTCAGCTTTCTTGCCTAATCTCTCCCTGCATTTACTAAGATGGTTTAAGTATTTTACCTTCTCCTTCCATGACTATACTAAGTAGTAAATTTAATCACAGTTAATCACTTCGTGTCTTAATTATGGGGAGTAATTTCACATTAATAACAGTTTAAGTCTCACCACTGTGCCAGATTGTAGAAGTACAAACAAAAAATAATATAGCTTACCTCCTTAATGTGATTAAGATGACCATTTATAAACACACAAAGCATTTAAATAATAGTATATAATGTAATTAATGTCAAAATGAGTGAGCTGTTAGAAGTTAAGAATAGCACACTTAAAACAGAGTTATTGTTGACAATAGAAGTGTAAACCCTCATGTGGATAATTGTTTGCTAGGAGTTAATTAATCCCTCTTTAAGAAAATTAGCTTAAGTTCATAATTAGAAATATATACAAACATTGAGTCTGCAAGTGACTAGTGTTTGTTCTATATGTTGATATTTGCTAAATTAAATATTACTTAAGGAGAGCTGTCTTTCCTCAGATGAAATGAATTATTTTTCCATTTCCTCCTTTGTGTTCTCTGATATTCTGTTGTGTGCCTGGGAGGACTGTGTGTAAGAGCACGTTTTTGTAGGACATGACCTAATCAAAGACACATGTGCCCACAGCTCTAACGTGACGAAGTCACATATACCAATTATATTTTCCCTTCCTCATGTGGGCCCTTCTTAATCACCCTGCCTGTACAAATCTATAAGAGAAACATGGGCAGGGGTCTATTTCACGGCTCCACTTGCGGCTCTTGGTCACTAAGCAGGGCCCTGGAGTCCTACCCCAGAGCCCCCAGTCAGGAGTCTGGTTCTCCTTCATCTTCCTGCCTGGAGAGCCTCAGGTGTGTGGTTCACGATTTCAGATAGTTGGGAACCACTAGGTATTGTGTTGTTGTGGTTATAACTGTAGTCCTTCTAACCAGACTGAGAATTCTCTAGTGTAATTTTCTTTGGCTCTCTTGTTTGAGTGGTCACTGTTGGGCCCCGGAACCCAGAGCAAGCTCTGTTTTTACGTAACTCTTTAAGTTTTCCTTTCTTACTCATGAGACACAAGCAAGGCACCCTCACTTCTCACCGAGGCTACTGAAACAGACTACTGGTCTGGTCTCCCTGCCCTGGTCTCCTCCCCCTCCCCGTCTGTTTCCCACGCTGCATGCACCGGGAGCTTTTAAACACGCCACTCTGATCTTGGCACTTCTGTCTAACCCTGTTCCTCGGAGGCCTGTATAACCCGGCCTCTGCCTGCATCTCTCCTCACATCCCAGACCATCCCCTGCCCACCCCATCCCCACAGTTCACCTCACATGTTTACTCAGAATCAAGATATATTTAGAGAGGCCTTCCTTGAACTCCTGAGACCAGGTCATGTCCCTCTGAACGTGTTTTGGAACACTACACTCCATGGCTCTCATCAGAGTTTTAACTATTTCTCTGTCTGTTTAATGACCATCTCCCCTGCTAGACTGTACACTCCATCAGGGCTGTGTGGTCACCACTCTTTCTTCAGTGCCCACAGCACTTACTGCATAAACAGTTCAGAATTTAATGAGTGAATGAGAGAGTAATCTACCAGTCAGTTAATTCTTGCCTTTACTTCTTGTCTGTGCAGACTTCTAATTCGGTCGCATTAGCATGCCTGGTTTGCTTATGGCCTCAGGCTACCCGATTTCCCAGTTGACTGCTGAGTTGTCAGCAGCTCCATTAATTACGTATGAAGTAGGTGCTATAATTATCCCTGTTTTACTGATGAGGCTTAGCGTAAACTTAGCGCTTGACCTCTTAACTTCTACGTACGTCACGTCTCACAACTTCATTGTTACAGGGTCTAAAGTGAAGACAGTCTGGATGAATCCCTACTTCGTGTCAGAAGTTATGTAATTGTCATCTCAGAAGGTTATCTTAAGACTTAGAACTGATTCAGTGGTCCTAATCTGAGATGACTGTTGTTTTTCTCATCTTTGTCACAAAAGGAAGCAGAGATTCTTATTTAGTAGGGATTAAGAGTCAAGATTTTTTAGACTCTAAATTACTTGTTCTTTCGACTGCTCTTTAGACTTCTGGCTAAGATTTCTCAGATATTGCTGTAAGCAGTGAAATTTTCCCTGACACACTCTCTGGCAGCCTCACATTCCCTGATGGAGAGATGCCTAGGGATCCATTTATAGGCTAATAGCTATAAAGATACTCTGATAAACAAGATTCTCCCTTATTTTTAGATGACATAGTAGCTTCTACCCATAATCACTTAACCCCCCATGGCTTCATTTTTTTAGAATTAGCCCTGGGTCATAATTCTATATCCTCTGTTAGGAAGACACCTATTTCTTAGCCTTATTGCATGAAGGCCACGAAGATGTGGAACAAAGATGCCAAGAAAATTTGTGGAATGGCAACTTTTTTGAGCTGCCAGACCAGAGAATCATGCATTTTTCATTTTATTTATAGATAGGACAGAGTATTTTAACTTTCAAAGACGTGGGACTTGGGAATTAGATTGCTTTGATTCTTAAGAAGACTTTAAGCTGTCTGATATTTTTGGGAAAGCTTATTGGGAGACATCTTGCATATGACACACCCAACCTCAACCAGTCTGAAGCACTAGAATATATCCCACACCCTGTCACATGGGAGTCCATCAAACTCTGGACGTAAAGTAATTTAAATTTGTGTCAGCTCAGGTGATTCCATGCTCCTGAATTGTTCTCTCTCTAGTTCCCTTCTAGGACTTCTTGTTGTGGATGAAAAGATGAGCTTTGAAGTCAGGCAGACCTGGGTTTGAATCTTGGATCCACCCCTTAACAAGCTGTGTCACTTTGATCAGTTCGTTTTAGATTCTGAGCCTTGGACACTTAACGACTGAGCTACCCAGGTGCCCCCTTTCCTGGTTTTTAAAGTCAGATATGTACTTTGGAGGCAAGACTTCCTTGGCTTAGAGGCATAACCTCTATCTGAACACTCCAGGATTTCACGCAACCACTGGTTTCACACAACCACTTCCTCTCCCTTTCCTTTTTCCCCCTTTTCCTTCAGTTGCGCTTCCCTCTTGAGACTTTTGTGACTTAGACCTACTTGTCTGCTAAGGAACTCTCTTTGGTCCAGCATTTACCTTCTGAGCTTGACCTCACTCCCTGCCTCCTGATAGAAGAAATACATGGGCAGAGACTGTGGTAGTCAATAAGACAGTTGGTTTAGGGTTGGATTTTGAATAAATCCCACAATTGTCTGAATTCTAACAGCTGTTGCATATTCTGTTTCTTCTGTCTATTGAGGTCTGGATTTAATGCTCTTGAACTACTTTTTTTCTACTCCTGATCCTTAAGCATGATTAGAAAAAGAAGTGAGCTGACAAGAGTTGCTTAGGGAACTATGGTGACATGTCTGTCTTTGATTGAGCCTGAGCCCAAAGGCTTCTCCTAATTCTTCATGTAATAAGGTAGAGGCAACTCTAGGACATGCTCTCAGGAAATAAAAAGGCTCCCTGTAGTGAAATGGGTTTGTGAGTCAGGGAGCTTCACTAAAAGTGCTCAGTAAATAGGTGGTGAATGAATATTGCACGTCAGAAAAAAAATTGCTTTACATCTGGGAAGCACCAGGTCAGTCTTTCCATGTTATTTTTTGCTTTGTTTTGTGAATTTTTCAGACTTTTTGAAAAGACCACTAGAGAGTTACGTGAAAAAATTAAAAGTACCAGTTCATGTAATTCGAATGGAACAACGTTCTGGATTGATCAGAGCTAGATTAAAAGGAGCTGCTGTGTCTAAAGGCCAAGTGATCACCTTCTTAGATGCTCACTGTGAATGTACAGTGGGATGGCTGGAGCCTCTTTTAGCAAGGATCAAACATGACAGGTAATTTTCTGAAGTCTATAAATTTGTTTTCAGTGTGTTTGTTGTAAATTGTGTGATAAGCTGAAAAATTCTGAATATATAAATGCAAAAATAATTTCCTCTGAAGTTTCCTTTAAAATACCCACGAAGAACTCTCTAAACTAAAAGGGAAGACAACCGTGAAGAAATGTTTGTAGTCTTGTTGGTGACGCTGGATTAGGAAGTATGTTGTTCAGATGTATACCTTATGCTCTGTTTACTAAATGGGAGCAGAACAGAAGACAATGACCTCAGGAAAAGTAGGATAAAACCCTTTATTGTCCCTGCTGTCTAAGGCTAAGACTGGGGCAGGCAAGTCATCTTATCCCTGTCTCTTTCCTTACTGGGACTCTAGCCCTCAGCTTGTTGCATGGCAAGAAGAAGGAAGTGGGGAGATACACAGTGCATCTTAAAGTGCTTCATTATATATGGAAAAGCACTCTAATCTCTGATGATACAGGAAGAGCAGTGGGAGCAATGCATGCATTTTTCAGAGAATTACCTGCTGCTGGTCTCTGGTATAGTTCTTGAGTATCTGGAGAGAAGCTAACGTCCATCTGCTAGACTTAACATTAGTTGAATTTCTTCTTGTCATTGCAGTTTGAACTAGAGGCTATCTGTGCCAGCTTAACATTCAGGTTTAGATTTTAGCAAGGTAAACTTGTGCTAGTCGAGTGAAGCATGGCAAAAGCCACTGCATCTGTTCTGTTTTTTAGCAAATACTGGGACTACATCTCGCCCTTTGAAAGATGAATGAGTAGGGAAAACAAGCACTGGGGCAGTGAGAAGGTACAGCAGCTTTAGGAAGGAGAACACTGCCTGAAGAAGGAAGAGAATATCTCTGTAAATTGTTTTCTATGAGTAGTACATGACTGATTTGGGAAATCCTGGCTTGCATAAGACCACTAATAAGCAGGAGTCTGGACCCAGGGAGAGAAAGCAGCAGTGTGAGGAAATGGCAGAAATGAAAGGGGGGGATTGACTAAAATGACCACCACAATTTCCAGTTTGGGCTGTATAGTAGATTAGGTGTCCTGAGTAACGTTTCCAACGGAAAGAGCTTAAATGCTGGATAAATTGTATAACACATTTTTAAATGCATCACTGAGCTGGCACTGAAGTCCAGAGTTTTGCAAACGTCAAAACAAAGTGGGACAAGTGAGTGGTTCAAACACTAAAACCAGCTCTCACTTGGAGAGTTTCTGCCAAACTTAGAGGACACAGAGCCTCTCTGTCTTGATAGACAAATGGACGGGAAGATAGGAGACCGGGTCTAGGCCCTGCCTGAGGCTGGAAAATTAATAGCAAACACCTGTGTAAAGCTAGGATCTTGTACCTCTATGTGAGAATGAGAAATAAATCCTACCACACCAAAGAAAACTTGCCTGTTTCAACCTTGCAATGGGGTGGTAATAGGGAAACAAATCTCCCCTAAGAATTTGTAAACAATATAGAAAAGGAGGGAAGCCAACTCAGCTCTTTCTGAGACTAATATAACTTTGATATCAAAGCTAGAAAAGAAATACATGGAAAATTACCCAAACCCACTCATGAACACTAACACAAAAAATCTCATAATACCAGAAAATTGAGTCCACTGGGAGGAAAAAATAATTACATATATACTTTACATATTGTGTATATATATATATTTTAAGATTTTATGTATTTATTTGAGAGAGAGGGTGAGAGAGAGCAAGCAAGAGAACAAACGTGAGCACTAGCGGGGGAAGCAGCAGAAGGAGAGGGAGAAGCAGACTCTGGACTCCTTGAGCAGGGGGCCCGATGCCCGATGCGGGGCTCGATGCGGGGCTTGATCCCAGGACCCTGGGATCATGACCTGAGCCGAAGGCAGACGCTTAACTGACTGAAGCCACCCAGGTGCCCCAATATATTTTTATTTTTATGTGAAAAATATGTAAAAGAACATATGACTAATTGGTTTAGTTTAATAATATAACACCTGTTCACATAATACATCCTCATTAACATTTCTAAAACTATAATTAAAACCCTATCATTAAAAATCTGTCATCACTTCAATAGATAAAAAACGTGTTCACTTGTGATTAAAATGAACATCCATTTATGATTAAAAGTACTTAGTGTTATACGCAAACAATGAATCATGGAACACTACATCAAAAACTAATGATGTAATGTATGGTGATTAACATAACATAATAAAATTTTTTTTAAAAAGTACTTAGTGAACTATTACAGAATGGAAATTTACTAATCTGAATAAGGATAGCTTTTTAAAAAAGACTTAGCTATGGGGCGCCTGGGTGGCTCAGTCGTTAAGCATCTGCCTTCGGCTCAGGTCATGGTCCCAGGGTCCTGGGATCGAGCCCCGCATCGGGCTCCCTGCTCCGCGGGAAGCCTGCTTCTCCCTCTCCCACTCCCCCCTGCTTGTGTTCCCTCTCTCACTGTGTCTCTGTCAAATTAATAAAATCTTAAAAAATAAAAATAAAAAGCCTTAGCTAGCAAACATCATATTAATAGAAAAAGGTTTTTTTTTTTTTTTTTTTTTTGAGAGAGAGAAAGTACATGTAGGTGAGAGGGAGAGAGAATCTTAAGCAGGCTCCATGCGCAGAGCCTAATACAGGGCTCGATCTCATAACCCTGAGATCATGACCTGAGCTGAAATCAAGAGTCAAACGCTTAACTGACTAAGCCACCCAGCCCCCCCCCGAAATATTTTCTAAAAGATATAGAACATCCTTATGATGCCCTGAATTACTACTGTTAGTATTATTAGAAACCTTAAGTTTTACAGTAATACAAGAAATAAAGGGTATAAGGATTAGAAAGGAAAAAAAGTGCTGTCAATTGCAGAATGAGTTCTTAACGGAAAAAAAAAATCTTACACAAAATAGTAGAGATAATAATTTAGCAGTGTTGCCAGATATAAGATCTTTATAGAAAAACCTTCTCCACACCAGCAAGGAATAGTTAGAAAATATAATTAAAAAGAAAAAAAGAAGTGATCCTATTCATAATAGCAATGGAAATCAAAAGCTATAATTTTAACAAAATATGCATAGGGGCGCCTCGGTGGCTAAGTCGGTTGGGTGTCTGACTTTGGCTCAGGTCATGATCTCAGAGTCCGGGGATCGATCCCCGCATCGGGCTCTCTGCTCAGTGGGGAGTCTGCTTGTCCCTCTCCCTCTGCCTTCCCACCCCTGTGCTCACAGGCTCTCTCAAATAAATAAATATTTTTAAAAATGTATAAAATAGAACACTTTTGAAATTTACTAGAAGATAATCTAGGGAGAGAGGAGGATAATATTCATGGACAGAAAAGTAAAAATAACAGTTCTCCCCACATTGATCTATAAATTCAGTGCATTTCCAGTTGGAATCTCAACAGAATGTTTTTGGAGGAACTGGCTGATTCTGTTATGTAGAAATGCATATTTTTTAAAAAATAGCTAAGATACCCTTGAAGAAGAGTCACGTACAACAGGGCTGGCACTACCAGATACCAGGATTTATTTTGAGGCTATCTTAATTGTGGTAGTGATCTATTGATGCAGGAATTCACAGATAGACTAGTGAAACAATAATGCTAGAAACCATCCCATGTTTATATGGAAACTTGACTTATGACAAAGAAGGCATTGATAATTATAGCAGAGGAAAAAAAGACGGGGCGCCTGGGTGGCTCACTCGTTAAGCGGCTGCCTTTGGCTCAGGTCATGATCCCAGGGTCCTGGGATCCAGCCCCGCGTTGGCCTCCCTGCTCGGCAGGAAGCCTGCTTCTCCCTCTCCCGTTCCCCCTGCTTGTGTTCCCTCTCTCGCTGTGTCTCTCTCTGTCAAATAAATAAATAAAATCTTTAAAAAAAAAAAAAAAAAAAGAAAAGACCATAAAGTAGTGCTGGAATAATTGGTTATCTATAAGGAAAATAAATGAAGTTGGACACTTACTGTATATTATACCAAAATCAATTCCATAAGGATTAAAGACTTAAATATGAAAAGCAAAAATATAATTCTTTTTAAGACAGCATAGGAGACTGTCTTTATGATTTTGGAGTAGGGAAAGATTTCTTAAATAAGACCGGAAAGATGGGGATGGTGCGGATGTTACATGCTCTAGAATGTGGCTGCCAGGCACTGTAAGTAGTGCACCTTTCCTAGGAAGGAGCTATAGTCATGTGGACGTTTTTTCAGGTTTATAAAAAATATCACAATACCAGTTGAAAAAAATTTTTTTAAGATTTTATTTATTTATTTGACGGAGAGTTAGAGAGCACAAGTAGGCAGAGCGGCAGGGAGAGGGAGAAGCAAGCTCTCTGCTGAGCAAGGAGCCCAATGTGGGACTCGATCCCAGGACACTGGGATCATGACCTGAGCCAAAGGCAGACACTTAAGGACTGAGCCACCCAGGCACCCTGGAAAATATCCTTTCTAATAACTAGAAAATAAAAAATTTTTAAATTTTAAGATACTATTTAACATTATCATATTGGCAAAAAATACAAGAAAATAGCGTCCAAAGTTGGTAGCATTATAATATAGAAGCTGCAGGGAGAAATACATACTTAAACATATGTATATGGAAAGCGGTAAAGATTAGTGTTACAGAAAAAGTTCTTCCCATTAATGCAGTAAACCCATTCCTATCTTAAAAGCAAAATATTGGTTATGTGAACATTTTCACTTAGTATGTTATTTTATCTTTTCTTTTTTTTAATAAAAAGATTTTTTTTATTATTATGTTCAATTAGCCAGCATATAGCACATCATTAGCTTTTGATGTAGTATTCAACGATTCATTAGTTGCGTATAACACCCAGTGCTCATAGTTTTAGTAGCAAAAAACTGTAAGGAATACAAATATCTAAGAGTTTATTAAGAAAACTATTACCTTAAAATGATTAAATATGTAATCATTTAAAAGTATTATTTTTGAAAGCTAGAAATATTTGGAGTGTTTTCACATATGGCAAATACATAAAGGTATGAATGAAAAAGGGATGGAAGGTTATCAACAGTTGCGAGTGTGATAAATAATTATGCTAACTTGAGAGCGCCTGGGTGTCCCAGTCGGTTAAGCATCCGGCTGTTGGGTTCAGCTTGGGCTGTGAGAATGAGCCTGGCATCGTGCTCAGCTCAGAGTCCACTTAAGGCTCTCTCTCCCTCTCCCGTGGTCCCTCTACTTCTCTCTCTCAAATAAATCTTTAAAAAAAAAAAATTATGCTAACTTAGTAGGATATAGCAGGAAATTTTTCCACCATTGCTTTTAATATTATAGAATGTATTTTTATTTAAAAAGCACTTAGCATATAGTTATAATATAGCTGTTATGCTATGCCTCAAAAAGGAAAGTGAAGATTTTTTCATTTGCTTTTATAATTTTAGGAAAACAGTGGTCTGTCCTATCATTGATGTGATCAGCGATGATACTTTTGAGTACATGGCAGGCTCTGATATGACCTATGGTGGCTTTAACTGGAAGCTCAATTTCCGCTGGTATCCAGTTCCCCAAAGAGAGATGGACCGAAGGAAAGGTGATCGGACTCTTCCGGTCAGGTAACTACTTTGTCATACATTTTCCCTAAAATGTTATCGACAGGGAACAGTGGAGCTTTGGGAATTATATCAAAAGGATTCTAAGTGTATTTTGAGAGACATGAGGTATTTGTGTACCGTACATATATGTAGTTAAAAGCCACACATATATTATTATTTTAAAGGGGGTTTTCTCTTCTGATCCATTAATAAAATTGGGATTTTTCATTTATATAAATCTAGTGCACCTGAAAAGTGATGGTAACATGCATATGTTCTTTCATTCCTGTATGAACAACATTTTGCAAATCTGTCAGATTTGTGCTTTCAGTTGTTAAGGATAATAATATTTAACTTTAAATTCAACTATCCCTTAATTAATTATAAGTGTAAGTGTAATGTGAAAATATTACCTAAAAGTGGGTCGTAGCACCAAAATACAAGCTTGTAAATTCAGACTTGTACCATCTGGATGGTAGTTACTGACTGATGAGGTTAGAAAAGCTTGTCTCAGATATAAAAATAACCAGAATTGACAGAAGTATAAAAAAAGATTTCTGTGAACACATTCTGATTTTTCCTCTGTTTTATACATGGTCATCTATAGATTTTTTTTTTCAGAAAGGGATAAGAATCTTGATGCTGTTCAGAACCTTGAAATTGAGACCGTGAGTCTCAGCGCCATCCGGGGATTTGTTGGGGTAGCCTCAGCTTGCTGCCTCTGTAGTGACAGAGAGCCCTTCAGAGCCAGGCCTCAGCTTCCTCCCCTCCCGGGCTTCTCAGGCCTGCTTTCCCTTGCACTCGGGTCCCATTCTGGCAAAGCTGAGGAGAATTTCATTAATTCTGTGCTGAGTCCTTTCCTATAGCAAAGGTACTTTTCCACTCTTCTGCTGACAGTTCAAATAACCATCTAAATCAGGAGTTCCTAAACATTTCGTAGATGGTGAGCTTCTTTGAAAAATCTGATAAAAGCTAGGAGTCTTCTCTAATAGGGGGAAAACGCACATGTGCAAACAGGATTGAGCATACAATTCTAGGAAATGTAGAGATTTCTCAAAACCTAGGTCAAGAAACCCTGGTACTAAATGGTCATTCTGGGTGTTGGCCTGTTTCCTCTGACTTCTAACATAGTAGACTTCCATTTTTTTTCTCTTCTAAAATCAAAGTACGTCCTAACTTTTATTTGGATACGACTGTACTGGAAAGGCAAATGTGCCATACTCCAAAAGCATGGAATCCATGTGTTCTTAGGGCATGGGATCAGAGGTGACAGTTCATCCTAAAATGTGATCACCATAGTCTCCTCTGTCCCTGGAACTTAATTATTTTCTTCTAGTTGGAGTCCATTTTTCTCCATATTCATCCTTCATGGAAATCAAATGGTTGACTGGTATTCATTTATTTCAGTCTTCCTCCATTATCATTTCTCTGCTTAATTCCACCTCTTTGCACCCACTCTACATCCCTGGCCATGTTCTGATGAATTGGGCCCCTCTTCTGCAGAGAACGTACCATTCTTGGTCAGGCTGACAGTCCCTTTAAGAGTGACTGAGTGTATTCTCTACTTCCTCTCCTTTCCTGAAAGGTTCTGTTAGGTATAGGAAAAGGACCTCATTGTTTTCATCCCATGTAATCTACCTCTTTGCAATATTTGCCTGACTTTAGAACCTGGTATGTTAGAGTTGCTAACGTGAATCTAGTTCATTATATAGTCAATATAGTTCGTTAATATAGTCAGTGTAGTTGCCAGGAATTATGGGAAGATACCCAGTCAGATGGAGAGATATATGACAACCAGCTTCAATTTAAGGAGTTTCAGATGGAAGCTTAGTCAGGACCTGAGGACCAAGAAAGGTACTGAAAACAGAAGAGGCCTTGGGACGGGGCAGAGAAGGCTCTCGGGCACAAGCTGTGACAGAGGGTGGTAGGCCCAACAGTCAGCATGTCTGAAGACCAAATAGTGTAACAGAAAAACAGAAAGTCCTTAGGTCCCTGTAAAAGTTTCTGAAGAGTGTGAGGATAAGCATTTATTCTCTAGTTATGAACAGTTAATGAGACTACTTTTAAAAACAAAAACTGAGGGCGCCTGGGTGGCTCAGTTGGTTAAGCGACTGCCTTCGGCTCAGGTCATGATCCTGGAGTCCCGGGATCGAGTCCCACGTCGGGCTCCCTGCTCAGCAGGGAGTCTGCTTCTCTCTCTGACCCTCCCCCCTCTCATGCTCTCTCTCTATCTCATTCTCTCTCTCGAATAAATAAATAAGATCTTAAAAAAAAAAACTGATTGTAAATTTTAAATTCTTAAAATTAACAGTATAGTATTATGATTGAATTTCAGAACACCTACAATGGCAGGAGGCCTTTTTTCAATAGACAGAGATTACTTTCAGGAAATTGGAACATATGATGCTGGAATGGATATTTGGGGAGGAGAAAACCTAGAAATTTCCTTTAGGGTAAGTTCCCTTTGAAAAAAATAATCTTTTATTTAACCTTAAATATAGATACGCTTTAATTATTCATATTCTGTATCTCTAAATAAAAATTGAATTTAGTATGAGTTTCGTCAGACTTCAGAACCTCAGTCTATAAAAAATTTCATGTTACTATTAAGGGTTCCTTATAAACTATGTTTTAAACAAATCAATGATCTTAATAGTTAAACTATAAAACTTATACAAGATTCCCTAGTTGTTTTGAATTTCTGTTGTTTTCAAGGAAGTAATTCATGCTCTAAAAATAAAAAACAATATGTAGTTTCTATATGCTACTATGGTACTCAACTGCCAAAAACCTAATTTCACTTTCTGTAATATGCTTTGTCCTTCTGTTGTGAAAATTATTTTCTCTTATATAAAACCTGGTCACTTTACTGGCTTTATATTTTTTAATAGAAAAAGGCAAAAGAATTCTGGAATTGCTCTAACTTAATTTAACCCAATCAACCTTAATATAAAACTCTTAAGCATTTCACATGCACTAAAATCAACATGTTAAGTGACACTGCGTATTTCTGAAAATAACCTGAGGCACATAGCTTATAGTGGAAACCACATTGAACTGCATTGTAATCTAAACCAGCTCACTTTGTTCCTAGTGGATCACTTTGCTCTCTTATAAAAGGAGAGGTTTGGACTCTAGCTCACTTGGAAATCCTATCCGGCTGTATCACTTTGTGATCCTGGGAGAACTTTAAAGTAGAGACACTGAATATTTAACAAAATCAAAACTTCTCAAAATGTTTTAATTGTAAATAACAGATTTTTATCTTACAGAAACATGCATTTTGAAAGGAGCAGAAGGATAATTTTATTAAACTAAGAATGTGAACCCGAACTTGATGATCCCTCTTTTACCCTTTTTTTGGTTTTTATTCTTATGAAGATGACAGAGTATGCTGTCACCGTCCCAGTGAATAACTCATGAGAGATCCAGTTTAGATTTCTAGGGTCTGTTTAATGTACAGTCTATGACAAGTTTGGAAAAGGAGGAACAGATAGGACTCTGGCTGAATACTCCATGCCGAAAGTTTTTTGACTATGAACCATGCATATACTACACATAAAATTTAAACTTGAATTTAAAATTAAACTTTGGGGCGCCTGGGTGGCTCAGTTGGTTAAGTGTGTCTGCCTCCGGCTCAAGTCATGATTCCAGGGTCCTGGGATCGAGCCCCATGTCGGGCTCCCTGATGCTCAGCATGGAGTCTGCTTCTCCCTGTCCCTCTGCCCTTCCCCCAGCTCGTGCTCTCGCTCTCAAACAAATAAAACCTTTAAAAACAATTAAAATTTAAACTTAATTCAAATTTGAACTTAATGATCTTTTTATGAGTTCCGGCCTGTAGTTAGAAAAATACTGTTCCAGACCTCCTATCTTTTTTGCATTTAGCCTTTAACCTATCTTTGCTGAATTTAACCTTCAACTTCTGGTTTGATCAGAACCAAAAATTACAGAAAAGTATGCTTCTGAGGAAGTGCCGGTTTTGTGATCATATAGCAGGAGCTCCACTGTATGTATGGTCATGATTCTGTGAAATTTTAACTATGAACATCCATAGATGTGAACAGTTTTTTTTTTTTTTAAACCATCAGGGTCTTAATATGGTCTTCTTTGCTATTGTTTTCAGATTTGGCAATGTGGAGGAACTTTGGAGATTGTCACCTGCTCACATGTTGGACATGTGTTTCGGAAAGCCACACCTTACACGTTTCCAGGAGGCACAGGACAGATTATCAATAAAAATAACAGACGACTTGCAGAAGTGTGGATGGATGAGTTCAAGAATTTCTTCTATATTATTTCTCCAGGTTAGCATTTTGCATTAGAAATACAAGACTAGAACTTTCTTGTCCCTGATCTAATGCATCTGAGAAGAGGTAAGAAGGGGGTAGAAGAGCTTTGAGAAGAGGCAAAGCACCAACCTCACAGGGTTGTCGTCAGGAAGAAATGAAATCACACACAGTGTACAGAGTGCTCAGCACTGTGCTGCTATGTTATTAACAATAAGTTGTCCAGGCCAGTATTGCAGACATTACTGTCAGCCCAGGTGTTACCAGTGTTCTGTTTTATTTTTAACCTAATTGTAATGTGTAACATTCATATGAAAATTCGAGTCCCTCAGGGCCAGTGCAGAGCACTGTAGCAGGCCTCAAGGGACTTCAGTCCAGGAACTTCTCTGCCATTCAGGGTTTTGTGGGAACATTTGTTCCATCAGCTAGAAGTCTTCCTGACATTGTTAGCATTCCAGCCTCGTTTGTCATTACAATACCGTCAAGTCGCAGTTCACACACCAGTGACTTGTGTGAGAGAAACTGACTGGAAACAGTTGCTCTGCTTAATATTTAGGCAAAAGAGATCATGATTCTGGTTTTTGCCTTTACATATGTGAAACTTTTCTGATCCTATGAAAACTTAACGTTTGTGTGTAATATTGCTAGTGTTGTATTTCATTCTCACATAAATTTAATTTTTCGGGGCGCCTGGGTGGCTCAATCGGTTGAGCATCTGCCTGCAGCTCAGGTCATGATCCCAGCATCCTGGGATTAAGCCCCGCATCGGGCTCTGCTCAGCGGGGAGTCTTCTTCTCCCTCTCCCTCTGCCTGCTGCTTCCCCTGCTTGTGTTCTCTCGCTCTCTCTGTCTGACAAATAAATAAATTAAATCTGTAAAAAAAAAAATTAATTTTTCTTTGAAAGAATAAAACACATATAAATATACTTCCTTGGTTTTTATTTGCACAATGGATTCATGGCATATCACTTACGTAGTCACACATCACCAAAATGGTACCACTTTTCCCATTTGCCTGGCTTATTAAATGCAGTATTTAAATAGAAATGTGTTACCTAATAGAACACGAATAATTCAGAGTCAATTATTTCTTTCAACAGGTGTTACAAAGGTAGATTATGGAGATATATCATCAAGACTTGGTCTAAGACATAAACTACAATGCAAACCTTTCTCTTGGTACCTAGAGAATATTTATCCTGATTCCCAGATTCCACGTCACTATTTCTCTTTGGGAGAGGTAAAATATATATATTCTGTGTGGTTATTTATGTTCTCATTCATCAAAAACAGTAGAGGTTAAACATCCAACAAGGGAATCCCTTCATATTAAAATTATATAACCTCAAGTGTGAGAAAGTTCTTATCAGTTAACATCTTGTTAATTTTTCATCGTGTTATAGTTTATTAAAATAAGAATGCTCCACCCCTAACCTTTCAGAGTTGGACTCTTGTTTCAATATTTTAGTGTCTTCAGCAGACTTCTTAACAAACTGACCCATTTAGTTGAAAGCATATATTCCTAAAGATAATGTCCTGGTGTTAATTAACCTGATTGAAAGAAGTAAAGATAAATTGTAAAGAACTGACAAGGAAAGTTGAAAGACCATATATAATAGAAGTCATAGCAGCAAATGGTATGTGTGGACAAGGCCACACCCAGGCCCTATCCCAGGATGGAATCTTCCTGATGCTCAGGAAAAGTAACCCTCCACTCCATAGGAGGCTGTCACTTCTATAGTCTTTCCATGCATGTGATAGAGTATCTACTATGTGATAGATACTATTTTACATACAAGGAACACAGCAGTGAATAAAGTCTCTGCTCTCGCAAGCCTTACAGTTTGTGGAGGAAGCCAGGTTCTGAAAGTACACAGTATAGCAGGCAGTGCGAAAGGCAAAGGAGAATGAGAATGGCTGGTGGGCTTGAGTCTTGGTGCTGTTTGTGTTGGGGCAGTTGAAAAAGGGCCCTCGTAGGAGTTTTGATTTTTTTTTTTTTAAGATTTTTAAAATTTATTTGTCAGAGCATAAGCAGAGGGAGCAGCAGAGGGAGAGGGAGAAGCAGGCTCCTCACTGAGCAAGGAGCCTGATGTGGGACTCGATCCCAGGACCCTGGGATCATGACCTGAGCCGAAGGCAGACAGTTAACGACTGAGCCACCCAGGCGTCCTGGAGTTTTGATTTTTGAGCAGAGATTTAAAGAAGTGAATGAGCAAGCCATATGAATTCCTGGGGAAAGAGCATTCCGGGCACAGGGCAAAACAAGTACAAAGGCCCTAAGACAAGAGTGTACTTAGCACGTTCCAGAAACAGCAGAGGCCAGTTGTCTGGAATGGGGTGAACAGGGGTGGGGGGGAGTAGTAGAAGATGAGTTTGAGACATACCGAGGGTCAAATAACATAGAACTGGTAGGCCACAGTAAGCACATTGGGTTTTATTCTGAGTAGGACGGGAAGCCAGAGAGAGACAAACCTTCATTGGGAAAGGATCAGATTGCTATGTGAGGACAAGAGTAGAGCTGGAGTGTTGGTGAAAGGAAAGGGTAGTGAAGGACTGTGTTAAGACTTTCGCCTGAGAAGCTGAGACAGGGAAGTTGACAGATGGCAAGGCCTGTAGAAGAGGTGCAGGGGCACTCACTGGTGCAGTTTGGGACATATTAAATTGGATCCAGGTAAAGATACAGGGTAGGTCGTTGCATTTACAAATGTGCTGTCTGGATGAGAGATTGGGGGTGGAGATCTAAAGTTAGGGATTATCAATATAGAAAACAAAACTGCATGAGATCACCTTGGGAAGAGCAAGTGTAGATGGAGAAGAAGGGGGAGGACTGAGGACCAAGCCATAGAAAACTTCACAATTTAGAATTTATGAAATGAGAGGGAATTAGCCAAAAAGATTTAGAAAGAGTGACCACTGGAAATAGGAGAACCAAGAGAATGGTGTCCCAGAGACTAAGTGAAAGATGTGTTTCAGGAAAGAAGTGGTTGGCTATTGAGAAAAGACTAGTACAGAGAACTGGCCAAGGACTGGCAAGGGAGAAGTCAGTAGGCTCCATCTCACTGTGTCAAAAGGGTTCCCATGGAGATTGGTAGGGACAAAAGCCCTGATGGCTTCAAGGAAGAAGAGGAAGTGGAGATCATGAGCGTGGCAAGTCTTAGAAGAAATTTTGTTTAAAGGAGAGCAGAGAAATGGTTGGTAGCTGAAGGGGAATATGGAGGTAAAGGAAGGGTTGTTTTTGTTTGCTAAAAAAGAGCCGTTGATTATAGGAGTCCTGTTTAGTAGATGGGCATGGTGGGGGACAGGACGAGAAGACATGGCATCCACTGAAATAGGAAGGCAAGTGTTAAGGTCAGTTGTTGATTTGAGGGTAGAAGTAGGTAGTTTGTAGTGGAAGTATGAGGAAGCTCTTCTCAGATTCTTCTGTTTCCTTATTGAACAGAAGATCATCAGTTGAAAGTCAAGAGAGGGTATTGATGTTGGGGATGTCTGGGGAATGAGGAAGAGATGTAAAGTAGAGTAAGGTGTCGGAGAGCAAGGACGTCACAGAGGGGAGCCTGGTGACAGATAGTGGTGAGTCGGGAGTGAAACCATTCAGCCCATGAGCACAGGCTACCGTTTGACCATTGTATCCTTTGGGTAAATAACCTGGTAGTGCAATTGCTGGATCATAAGATAGTTCTATTTTTAACTTTTTGAGGAATCTCCAAAAGAACAGATACTCTGTTCTCCAGAGTGGCTACACCAGTTTGTATTTCCACCAACGTTGTAAGAGGGTTCCGCTTTCTCCGCATCCTCGCCAACACCCGTTTCTTGTGTTAATTTTAGCCATTCTGAGAGGTGCGAGGTGGTATCTCATCGTGGTTTTGATTTTTATTTCTCTGATGATGAGTGACGTTGAGCATCTTTTCATGTGTCTGTTGGCCATCTGGATGTCTTCTTTGGAAAAGTGTCTATTCATGTCTTCTGCCCATTTCTTAACTAGATTATTTTTTGGGTGTTGAATATAAGTTCTTTATAGATTTTTGGATACTAACCCTTTTTCAGATATGTCATTTGCAAGTACCTTCTCTGATTCCATAGGCTACCTTTTAGTTGTGTTGATTGTTTCCTTCGCCATGCAAAAGCTTTTTATCTTGATGAAGTCCCAGTAGTTCATTTTTGCTTTTGTTTCCCTTGCCCCTGGCAACATGTCTAGTAAGAAGTTGCTATAACCAAAGTCAGAGAAGTTTCTGCCTGTGTTCCACTCTAGGATTTTGATGGTTTCCTGCCTCACATTTAGGTCTTTCATCCATTTTGAATTTATTTTTGTGTGTGGTGTAAGAAAGTGGTCTGGTTTTCCCAACACGATTTTTTGAAGAGACTTTTTTCCATTGGATATTCTTTCCTGCTCTATCGAAGATTAGTTGACCATATAGTTGTGAGTATAAGTTGCCTATAGAATAGAGAATGAGTTGTTTTTTTCCCTTGAACTGACCCAATTTTGGATAACACCTAGGCATTGTTCGCTGGGCCAGAATACAGGTGTTTTTCAAAGAGCCACTTGTCTAACCCACAGTAGGTGATTGCCAAGGCAAGTTTGTTCTTTACCTGCCTCTTGCCAGCTGGTTTTCTATGAAAGGAGCAGATTTTACCGTCCGTGGCCTGCTTGTCACTGCCTTTTTAACAAAGTAGATGGTCTTAAGCTGGTTTGCCCTTAGTATCAGGCCACCCTATGCAGATTAAAGCTCTAACTTCTGGGTCTGGGGTCCTTCTTAAGCACCCACCCTAGTGCAGCTGGGGATCTCGTGCTGGGATCATAGCTCCACTTGTGTGAGCTTTACTATGCTAAAAATTGGAATTCAGCCTTTTGGGGATCCTTTGTCATACTTCAAAGGGTCTAGAGAAGCCTGAAATCACGGGATTTTAGAGTAGAAAGGGGAATGAGAGGTAATGAATTTAGTCTCCGCCTTCACTAAGTCTGACTCTCATAGCTCCTATAGGACCTGGAACTGAGTAAATGTGTTTCATTGTGATATTTAATAACTGTTAATCAAGGAGATAAATACTCTAAAAAACAACCACAGAAAGCAAATAAGTCAGACTTTTTGACAGCTTTGCCAGTCTTATGGACTAACCGATGGCTTTTCTAGGCAGATCTAATAACCCTAAGATTTAGTGAGCATGAACTCTGTGTCAGGTGCTGGTCTGAGTGCCTTACAAACATTAACTCATTTTATTCTCATGTCAACACTATGAGATATAGGTGCTGTTATCCCCACTTGACAGTAAGTAAATTGAGGCATACATAAATGGCTTAAACAACATCATCAGGTCACAGCCACCAAATGGAAGAGAGAGAATTTGAACATAGGCAGTATGGCTTGAGAGCTTATGCTCTTAACCATTAATACCCATACTCTTTCTCACATCCAACCAATATTTCTCCTATGGCAGAGAGGGGGGAAAAGTGAATCCAGATTCCATTGTACTAGATTCCCAAAATCCCTTAATTGCCCACGTTGTTCCACCTGGTGGAGGTACCAGGATTCTGGGGGAGACTGAGCAAAAACTAAGAAACCTCTGGGTTCCTGCTGTTTCCCAGGAATGAGTGTGTTCACAGTTATTTTCAACTTCCAAGGTGAAAAATAATATTGTAGTGATAGCCACGTACATCTAAGTTGTTACTTCAGAAAGCGGTTGAAGAGTTGCGCAATGTGTGGATAAGGAAGAAAACCTGACCGTTATCCTGGGCCTACTGTGTGTCGGTTTCTGTTAGTCTTCTGCATGTGTTACCTCATTGAGAGCTCTCAGCAAACCTGAGAGAGATTGGTAACCCCTGGTACACAGATGAGAAACTGGGGTTCTTAGAGCCGGCTTTCCCAGTTACTGTGTTCTAAAGAATGCCTCCCAAGGTGCTTGGTTAGAAAGGCAGGGATGGGGGAGGAGGGAGTAGATTTGGGGGCCAGAAATGTTTGGGAAATGCTGCTTTTTATATCTTACATCCTTCTCTACCACCAGTCCCCACCCCTACCAAGAGTCACAGTATAGTAAACGGCTTTGAGAAGTCCTTCAGCAAAGAAACCTATTTAAATCTGTTTAATCTGGTAATTTTTAGACGCATTTGATCATAAAACCCCTGTATAGTGGCACATGTGTCAACACTTGGCTGGATAATTTTGTTCAGATCGTGGTTCTGGAAATCACTGTCTTAGAGTGCTAACCGGTCACAGTCTTGTAGCTAGTAATGCTAGAGTAAGGAGAGAAGCCCACGTCTGCATGTCCCCTAACCCTAAGCTTTCACTCCTACCCAGCTGCCTCCACATACCTCAGAAGTGCAGCCCTTTCCCCGCTGACCACCACAGTTCAGATGTTGCTATGATCCAAGTAGAAAGCTTCCTATTTCCTATTTCCTCACCCATTGGCATTCTCACATTTGTACATGGTGCCTTTGACCGTTTGGGTCTGGCTCTGTAAGGAAAGGTGTGTTATTCAGACATAAATAAATCCTATAAAAAAGACCATTAGCCTGCAAACTTTCCTCCTTGAAATAATTTAGATTAGATCCCCTAATTCCAGAAAGTATGAACCAGACATGGGCACTTCCATGAGTCTTTCACAGAGGGCTAAAGATATGAAAACTCGGCTTCGTTAACATGTGTGTATATTGTTTCCCATCATTGACAAGTAGTCCCTCTCAAACTGTGGAAGACTTTATCCTATGTGTCAGCATCTAGTCCTGCACATCCAGTGTGGTAGCTGCTTGCCACACGTGGCTATATTTAAATGAACTAAAAATTTGAAAGTCAGTTCCTCAGTCACACTAGCCACATATGTAGTGCTCAATAGCAAGAAGTAAAAGAAAAAAATATAATACTCAATAGCCACACATGGCTAGTAGCTACAGCATTGGATGGCACAAGTACAGAACACTTCCATTGTCACGAAAGTTCTGCCAGACAGCGCTGGAGACATTAACACAAACAGCCAACACAGGAGGTTGTCTGCCTTGCTGTCATTCCCATTCCACACGTCTCCCTGCCCAGGCCCTAAGTTGAGGTATCCACATTTGCTTGTCAAACCCACTGTTTTAAAAACTTAAAACTACTGGATGCCCTCTGTAATCATCATTACTCTCAAATAGTTTAGGTGCATTCTAAAACAACTTTCATAGGCAGGTACTAGATCAGATTTCCAAACCATCCCGTCAGTAGTTATTTTCCTGCTATATTAAGGAGAACATTGGGATCCTATTTATGTTGAGGAGTATCTACTCCAATGATGAAGAGCTCCATTCTTCTCCTTCATCACGTCTTTTAGTTTAAGGGTCCCTGATAATGTTGAACCTCGGTTGTCATTACACATCCTGACAATTACCAAACATCTTACCCAACAAGAGGACATCTCTTATTTCTCTTTCCAAGACAGTCATCAAGATGGAACTTGGAATGTGGGGAAACTAGAAGGAATTGATAGCGCAGTGAGGCCACAGAGCATTCTGCTGTCAGTCTACACTGTGTGTATGTTTGTAGTAGAAAGTTTAGGTTGACTTTAATGTGCATACATCTCTGTATGTATGTTTGTCTAGTTTACCTCTAACTTCTATTTTCATTATTGCCCCATAGATAAGAAATGTGGAAACAAATCAGTGTCTAGATAACATGGCTAGAAAAGAGAATGAAAAAGTTGGAATTTTTAACTGTCATGGTATGGGAGGTAACCAGGTGAGTATTTTAGTAAAGCTTTAAAAGGAATAATTTTTGGATTTGTTTTATGTTCTGCCCCTTTTATCTCATTATGTCATTCAGGAAATATTTTCCTACCTATGAAGAGACAATAATAGAGATCTTTTAGGAGAAGGGAGCTTTCAATCTGTTATTTTTAAGTGAAACATTTTACTGTAAAAGGCTCCTTTGTGAGAACTGTATTTACATTGCTGTGCATGAGATTTACTTTGCCCTTTTTAGTCAAACAGATGACAGCCCTTGATAATACACTCAGTGTATACAGAGAACTCAAGGTCATTTTTTCTTTCCTCTGTGCAAAATTAGTGGTAGCTTTTCTGAGTCGTTTATTCTCCTACTACTACATTAATAAAGTTCAAAAATCACATATCTCGAGATACTGGGTTTTTTTTTTTCTGCCAGATTATTGGCTGCTTTCTTTTAGTCTTAAAGCTTAATATGTGTGCCTCTTTCAGGTTTTCTCTTATACTGCCAACAAAGAAATTAGAACAGATGACCTTTGCTTGGATGTCTCCAAACTTAATGGCCCAGTCACAATGCTCAAATGCCACCACCTAAAAGGCAACCAACTTTGGGAGTATGACCCAGTGGTAAGTTAATTCAGTTGTGTATAGGAATGAAATTAGGTGTGTTTTGTAGCTAGAAGAATGAATTCTTGTAGAGTTTGAATATGGATCAAATTGTTCTTACACTCTAAAAATGGATAGATGGGAAAAACAACCTAATAAAATAAACATGTTTTAATCTCCCCAATAATTGACCTTGCCTCCAGTCCCTGGTCCTTGCTACCACTGTAGCCGCTCTTCCCTCTGTCCTCAAGCTCTGTCATCTAGCGTGGGAGAAATGGAGCCAGGAGTAGGCTGTTTAAATTACTGAAACACTTAAGTAAAAGGTGAGCTTTAAATAATGAAATTCTCTGGCTCATGATGATTTTTCTGTGACATATAACAAAACTTTTTGTATTTATCTTTGCTTTCCTCTGGAACATCTCCCAGTCACCATGCACTGTATGTTGTACTCACACAGAGGTGCATAAAAGTCAAAGCATCCCCAATAAGTCTCTCTCCTGTGCCTTGTATCTGGCCTACCTCCCAACTGTGCTTTTGCTTTATAGTTCTGGAACTGGCTCCAGAATCTTCAGTAGGTCTTTCTCTGGTTCCTTTCCCTCTGCACATGCATTATTTTCTCTTTCATGTTAGGAAAGACTTCTCTTCCTACTTTCTGCATTTCATCGTGTGTTATACGACAGCAAGTGAGTGGCCGACATTCATTCATTCATTCTGGTTCTCCAGCCTTAGGTCCTGCCTCAGCCTGACATTACCAAAACAGCTCCTGGATGCAAAGCCAGGACCATTCCTGTCTCTTTCCCCCTAACTTCTTTATTAGCATTTACTGTTGCGAAACAGATGAGATTTTAAAAATTCTTTTATCCATTGGCTTTAGATGCGCTACTGCTTAGTTTCTTCTCTTAGCTTTCCTTCTTCCTTCTGTCTGCTTGGATCACTCTGCTTCTTCATTCTGCCCCTTCCACGGAGATGTGCAAAGTTCTGATTTGGCTGTCTTTTCTCCCTGTACTGTGTGATATGCAAACCCTTGGTCTACTTTAATCCATCAACCCTGCTGTTCCTGGAACATACCCTGTACTTTCGCACCTACACTGAAGATCATACAGTTCCCTCTGCCTCTGACAAATCCTATTCCTTGATGGCCCAGCTTTGACATCACTTCCCTGAATCCCAGCCAGCAATCAGCTCCCTCTCTTCTAGTTATAATCCTCTCTGACCTCGGTCATGCTGAGCTGCTTTGTCCTTGTTTCTCTTCCAATCTTTTCTCCACTGTTAGACTGTTAGCTTCTAGAGGGCAGAGATTGTGCTTCATAAACCCTGGGTCTCCCTCCACACTGTCAAACTATGGTAAAAGTAGTATTAAATGTAACAGTAGTTCAGTATAATATTAGACTATTAGAAACGACCTGAATCACCTGTTCTGGGGTTTTTCACAGGCACACGCTACTGCCGTCTTGGGTGTAGCTGCCCCAAGCATTGCAGGGTGTATAGCATCTCTGACTTCAGACTCTAAATGCCAGCAGCACCCCACGGTTATTTTAAAAATGAGGGGCACCTGGGTGGTTCAGTCAGTTAAGTGTCTGACTCTTGATTGCAGCTCAGGTCATGATCTCAGGGCTGTGGGATTGAGCCCCGTGGGGGGGGCTCTGTGCTCAGTGGGGAGTCTGCTTGCGATTCTCTCTCTCTGCCCCTCCCCCCCCAGCTCATACTCTCTCTAAAATAAATCTTTAACAAGCCTCCCAATTGTATGTTCACTGAAAAGGGACAGTATATTACTTAGGAAAGGTAAAACCTATTTATAGTAGCATGAACAAATAGGGGCTTACTCTTATTACTAAGCCTGGAGGTAAGTGGCTGCTGGTGTAGAGATTCAGTGGCACAGTGGTGTCAGGGGCAGTTTGCTGCATGTTCCCGGCCTTTTCTTGTGGCCACAATGGCTGCTGCAGCTCTCACCCTCACCGCCACATCCCAACAGCAGGGGGGAGGAAGGGAAGAGGGGACATTGCACCCCCCCCCCACGTTTTGCTCTTTATCAGGAAAGCCGGAGCTTTTCCTGGACCCCCCCTCTGCAGACTCCGCTATGTCTTATGGGCCAGAACTTCATCTCATCATGACGCCCCCTCTGCCGGCTGAAAGGGAGGCTGGTTAAACAGGCATTGTGTTGGAGGCAGGAGGTGGGAATGGCTAGTGGTAGCCTGTGTATGAGCTACACGGTCCGCCGCATCTGTTATTCCAAAAGTAGATGTGTGGTTAGGAAGTTAAGGAGCTCAAGTGGTTTAGGGGATTTAGAAAGAACCAGTTATGAGTGTAGTTTTTTTTTTCCCCCAGTCTTTTTTTATTATGTTAATCACCATACATCATTAGTTTTTGATGTAGTGTTCCATGATTCATTGTTTGTGTATAACACCCAGTGCTACATTCAGTACGTGCCCCCTTTAATACCCATCACCAGGCTAACCCATCCTCCCACCCCCCTCCCCTCTAGAACCCTCAGTTTGTTTCCTGAGATTAAGAATTCCTCATATCAGTGAGGTCACATGATACATGTCTTTCTCTGACTGACTTCGCTCAGCATAACACCCTCCAATTCCATCCACGTCGTTGCAAATGGCATGATCTCATTTTTTTTTAAAGATTTTATTCATTTATTTATTAGCGAGCGAGTGAAAAACAGCATGAGAGGGGAGAGGGTCAGAGGGAGAAGCAGCCTCCCCGCTGAGCCGGGAGCCCGATGTGGGACTCGATCCCAGGACCCTGGGATCATGACCTGAGCCGAAGGCAGTCGCTTAACCAACTGAGCCACCCAGGCGCCCAATCTCATTCCTTTTGATGGCTGCATAATATTCCATTACACACAGACACACACACACACAGACACACACACACACACACCCCCCACACCTTCTTTAGCCATTCATCTGTTGATGGACATCTTGGCTCTTTACACAGTTTGGCTATTGTGGACATTGCTGCTATAAACATCAGGGTGCACGTACCCCTTCGGATCCCTACATTTATATCTTTGGCGTAAATACCCAGTAGCGCAATTGCTGGATCGTATGGTAGCTCTATTTTCAACTTTTTGAGGAACCTCCATACTGTTTTCCAGAGTGGCTGCACCAGCTTGCATTCCCACCAACAGTGTAGGAGGGTTCCCCTTTCTCCGCATCCCCACCAACATCTGTCGTTTCCTGACTTGTTAATTTTAGCCATTCCGACAGGTGTGAGGTGGTATCTCATTGAGGTTTTGATTTGGATTTCCCTGATGGCAAGCGATGTTCAGCACTTTTTCATGTGTCTGTGGGCCATTTGGATGTCTTCTTTGGAAAAATGTCTGTTCATGTCTTCTGCCCATTTGTTCTTTGGGTGTTGAGTTTAAGAAGTTCTTTATAGATTTTGGATACTAGCCCTTTATGTGATATGTCATTTGCAAATATCTTCTCCCATTCTGTCAGTTGTCTTTCGGTTTTGTTGACTGTTTCTTTCGCTGTGCAGAAGCTTTTTATCTTGATGAAGTCCCAGTAGTTCATTTTTGCCCTTGCTTCCCTTGCCTTTGGCGATGTTTCTAGGAAGAAGTTGCTGCGGCTTCAGTGTAAAGTTTTAAAACTTCTGGAGCCCTTTGCCTGGAGTCTTTTCTGAGATAAAATTTTAGTTTGCAGGCTGGGTTCTACCATAAGCAGACTCGGAGAAAAGGCTTAGTTTTCACAGTGTTTATTAGGGAGCAGCAGCCTTTGGACCAACACCTGTGAAAAGGAGAGAGAAGACAGAGTTGGGCAGAGGTAGGAGTCACACCACAATGCAGCTCCCCCAGACTCAGCCAGCTGCTGCATAGGGAGCTCAGGGACAGCCTGTCAGCATTGTCCTGCTTCCGTAGGTCAGAGACAGCAATCTGGAGAAATTAAAAAAATAATAAATTACTGACATAAATATTTTAAGTTTTACTTAAGTGATCTCTACACCCAGCATGGGGCTCCAATTCACAACCCTGAGATCAAGAGTCACAAGCTCTCCTGAGCCAGCCAGGTCCCCTTTATAAACCTAAAATCGTGACATTGTAGGTTCCAAAGGAACCCTAGAAATAGAACCCAGCATCACAGAGCAGATAAAATGATGTCAGCATGTCTCAGACAAACCTAGAAGTCTAGATCCAGGATTCTTTGCACAATACCATACTATCTTTGATTAAATTTGTATTTTCTTAAATCTGTCTTATTTATATTCTATATTGCCTACAGATTATGACACCATCCAAGTCCTGACCGGGCCCGACCCTGCTTAGCTTCCGAGAGCAGACAAGATGCGCTGCCATCAGGCGGCTAGGGCCATAGGCCAGTTTATGACACCAGGTTCTTGTGCTTTGACGCTTGGGATAGCTGTCCTTTCTAGAGTAAAATGCAGATTTTGACCCATTTATATCTAGAGATTAGGGGCAAGAGCCAGCAAATTATCTTTTCTAGGTTACAAATAGACTTTAGGCAATGATAATTAAAGCATTTATCCTCTCCTTCAGAGGTTACAGCTAGCTATCTGTCACTTGTTTATCCAGTTGCCTTCATCAAGCTTTTTCTGTATGGAGACTAGTCAGTGCTGACTGGGTCCTCTTCTGAGTCCAGTGACGACAGTCCCCATGAAAATGCCATGCTCCAGATAAAAGAATTACATTAAAATAGAGGGATGAGTTGGGTGCCTGGGTGGCTCAGTTGGTTAAAGCAACTGCCTTCGGCTCAGGTCATGATCCTGGAGTCCCGGGATCGAGTCCCACATCGGGCTCCCTGCTCAGCGAGGAGCCTCCTTCTCCCTCTGACCCTCCCCCCTCTCATGTACTCTCTCTCATTCTCGCTCTCTCAAATAAATAAATCTTTAAAAAAAAAAAAAGAGGGATGAGTAAGTCAGATAAATGTGTTAGTAAACATATTTCACATTTCCTTATAGTTGTATATGTTTATAGGATAATGTTTTTTTCTTTTTTTAAAGATTTTATTTATTTATTTGACAGAGAGAGACACAGCGAGAGAGGGAACACAAGCAGGGGGAGTGGGAAAGGGAGAAGCAGTCTTCCCGCTGAGCAGGGAGCCCGATGCGGGGCTCGATCCCAGGACCCCGGGATCATGACCTGAGCCGAAGGCAGACGCTCAACGACTGAGCCACCCAGGCGCCCCATATAGGATAATGCTTGATTCACATTCCTACACGGCTGCTTTGAGTAACAGACACATGAACTGACCTACGTTAATCACTCATAACACTCTTCTGTCCTGACATTTTGAAATTACTCTCAAAATCAAGTCCATAGCGCAGACAGAAAATTATATAGCTACATCTCTCAGCCATTTATTAAGGGCTGCTTTATCAATCTTACAATCTCATAAGATTTTGAGTCTTCTAAAGGACCTGAGTTTCTAAGGACTTGAGGTTTGGAATCACAGAATTAATTTGAACAGCCTTATCACAGGGAAATGAAGCAATTTTGAAATAGCTTTTTGAAAATAGGTTGAGGATCCTAAATTAGGAACCACTAATCTGTTTTTTTTTTTTTTTAGGAAGCTGAAGCACAAAAAGTGAAATTTCTCACAGTGTTCTAGAGCTTGTGCAGAATTGGGACTTAGCATTGGTCATCTTACTTCAAGTTCAGTGTAACCCACCGTACCCCAGTGCCTTTCTCCCTCCCACATAGCTCTTACGGCGGTCTTTATGTAGACACTTTTTCTACAGAGCAATTTAATGCTCACCAAAAATGATGGTTGAGATGTGTGAGTTTTTTCACATTCATGTTAAGATTTCTTTTCTGTCACTTTCAGAAATTAACCCTGCAGCATGTGAACAGTAATCAGTGCCTGGATAAAGCCACAGAAGAGGATAGCCAGGTGCCCAGCATAAGAGACTGCAATGGAAGCCGGTCCCAGCAGTGGCTTCTTCGAAATGTCACCCTTCCAGAAATATTCTGAGACCAAATTTACAAAAAAAAAAAAAGAAAAAAGAAAAGAAAAAAAAATAAGGATTGACTGGGCTACCTCAGCATACATTTCTGCCACATTCTTAAGTAGCAAAAAAGGAAAAGTGCTTTCCTCCTGCGGGGATGTAAGGTTTATCAGCCATTAAAACTTAAGACTCCTCTCGCTTTTCACTAGCTGTGAACCAGCCTTCTTGTCTAAGGACGTGAAACTACATAGTAGCGAGACTGTGCACACTGATGTTTACAAGATTGAAAGAGTCTTTCATCAAGAATCATGGTAAAGAATATTCAGACAATGAAGCAATCAACAAAATGTGCTTTCCAGAGCTGCACCTTGTACGGTTTGCTTGCACATCAGTAACCGCTGCTGAATGTGCTGTCATAATGAAGAGATTTCCAGGATTTTTTTTCTGATTGGAACTGGTAACCAGTATATTAAATAGTTATAAAAATAAGTGAAAAAGAACTGGAACCAGTTTCAGAATCATGAAAACATTTTTACAATTTAAGAAACTATATTAAACAGGGTTTAAAGGAAATTAAAACAACTATGAGAAGTACAATTTGTTATAGTATAGTATCAAATTTCTATATAGATTTTATACCTCAGTGGGGAAAAATAACTGATTCCAATGACATTCATTTTCATCTGTGATAGTCATGGATGCTTTTTTTTTTTCCTTGGGGTGCTGAAATTGAGCTAAAAAAAATGGCTCTTTGAACGTAGTTTTAATTGCTTTCTTCAGTTTTTTTTATTTGGTTTATGGGTTGTTGGAATTGTAATTTTTAATTGCCTTCAAAGAATGAAGATTTAAAATAATGTCTGGTCTCACTGAACACGTTAGATCTCTCCGTTGCTCTTGGGTCAACTGGCTTATAGACTTTCACACACACAAATTTATTAGATTTTAAACTTAACTTGATTCAGCTGATTATGCTTAATACCCAAGATTCATACTACTGTACTACAGATCTATTTTCACAGCAATAAAGCTTCAGTTCTTTATGATTCCACTCAACAAAAGTCCTGCAAAAGTGATTATTTGCATATTTGGAGAGGATACATTGGATGGTTTTTTGGAAAACTTTTTTCACTCCATACTCAGATGTGCTTTATTGTCAAGTGCATACTTAGATTAAGTTCTTGAATTGTAATGGTGATCTGTTTTTTTTTTTTAATACAATTTGACTGAAAATGTTTGACATTATTTTAATGAGTTAACCAAAGAAGTGCAGCTACTATTCCATCTTAGTCCTGCATTTCTTCCCTAAATTCCATTTAGGTTAAATCAATTTTCCTTTTTTTTCTGATTTTTAATACCACAAAATAACTTCAGAATCAAAAGTTGAGTAAACAGTTTAATTTCATAGATGATGTCATTGTGCCATTTCTCCTGATATGTAAAGCAGTTCATTGGCAAAAGTGTATTTTCCTTGTTTGTAAGATTATATTTAGTGACGTTCTTTTCTTTGATTATCAAAGACTCTCACTGCAGGCAGTGCTATTTCTTGTGCCTAAGAATGTTTCTGAAAGTTGTATCACATTAATGCTACTTGCGAAGTTGAGTGTATGGAAAGTTTCTCATCTTCTATTCAAGTTAATCAGTATCAAGAATATCAAGCACATGTGGGTGCTTTAGGGTGAGATTGTAGTACAGAATGCATAAATTTTGTCCCCAGGAAATTTGCAGTGAAGCAGGTGCTGGATTTTTTTTCCCCCCCCCTACTCCATGAGCTCTGTTAATTCTGTCTTCAGTAGACCTAATGTTTGAATAAATCAGATGTCTAATAAATTATTTTCATGCTCAGAATTTAAGGTTTTTGTACTCTAGTATAGCTTGGTCTTATTTCTTACTGTAAGAAAGCTTAATAGAAATGCGACTTAAGGTTTTGTTGGTTTTTTTGTTTTGTTTTTTTAAGAGCGGGATGTGAGTGATTTAATTCATGGGTACTTTTAGAACCTGATGGATAATCCCATTGCCTTTATTTTTCTAATTAAAGAATTCCTAAATACTTTGAAAATATAAACTATTCCTCAATAGTTGTGCCTTACATTGATTTTATTTGAAGTTAAAATGGATCCCTAGTCATTATATCCATTTGTAGATCAGGCAGTGTGCTAACCACTCTGTTATAAGTTAACCTGGGAAGAAAAAGAAGGAATCAGAAAGAGTCAAGGATGAAAAGAGGGATTATTACTGGATCAGTGAAGAATTCATAAAATGTGACAAGGATAATCCGAATCTCTCAAATGTATTCACCTTATTCCAATCCCAATCCATTTTAATGTCTTTCTGTTCTAATTGGCATTCTGAAAAAAAATAGTAAAATTAAGGACAGCACGTAGGCCATGTCCTCATTTCCCTATTCTACATTTAGCTGAAAAACAGAAGTTCTTCTCTAAAGGTCTGGTGCTCTCTCCATCTTTCAAGAAGTACACCAAGAGCAAATTGAACTCCAGAATTACATGTTTTTTAAAGAAGAAAGAAAATCAGAAGGCAGTGTTTCTGAGGCAATAACCATGAGCAGAGGTATGCAAAGAATGAATCACTTTTTACTCTGGAAAATTAGATGTGTTCTCAATTATAGAACACTTTTCCCATTCTCTGACTTCCTGAAGTTTAACAAGAATTTGCTTGATCTACCAGAAATAATAATTTTGCAGGAAATGAGGCAAAACTCAGCCGTACTGTCTATATACTAGCAACAATTAAAAACTATTTAAAATCTTACCATCTGTAATCACATCAAATAAGTCAAATACCTAGAATGTTAACAAGAAATATGTAAGACTTCTACCCTACAAAACTACAAAATGTTGCTGAAACTATAGAACGCTGTAATAAACATATTCATGAATTGAAAGGCTGCATACTGTCAAGATCTGTTTCCCACAAATTGATCTCTAGAAATCAAATTTCAATGAAATAAAAATCCTGTGAGGCTTTCTTGTAAAAATTTGCAGCAGACTCAGAACAGCTGATACAATCTTAAGATGTGTGTGGGGGGGGAGGGGATTGGAAGACTTAACACTACTCAATTTCATGAATTGCTTCAAAATTACAGTAATTAAAAGTGTGATTAGAGTTAGGACAAATAGATCAGTGGATAGAATAGAGAGTCCAGAAGCAGACCCATACATATGGTTACTGGCTTTTCAACAAAAACACAAGCAACTCCACAGCGAAAGTCTGAACGTTGATGCTTTCACACAGTGCACAATGTATTCAACACGGATCACAGGACCTAAATGTATCTTCATGACTCTTAGGATACTCAAAGATATCTTAGGACATAAACTTCATATAAGGAAAAAAAAAACAACTGATGATTTCACAATTACACTCTTCTCATCAGAAAGAGAGTAGAGTGAAAAACCATGCTGCAGCCAAGGACAAAACAGTTGCAGTAAGGGGCACCTGGGTGGCTCAGTCGTTAAGTGTCTGCCTTCAGCTCAGATCTTGATCCCAGGGTCCTGGGATCGAGCCCCGCATCGGGCTCCCTGCTCCATGGGAAGCCTGCTTCTCCCTCTCCCACTCCCCCTGCTTGTGTTCCTGCTCTCGATAAAAATCTTAAAAAAAAAAAAAAAAGTTGCAGTTAGGGACTTTGTGGAAGATTTAAAAGCCACTGCAAAAGCAACACAATATAAAAGTTACTAAGTGACTTGAATACACACTTCACAGAAGCTATCCAGATGCAACCAATCAGCATAGAAAGGGGTGTTCCAGCATCAGCCACCAGGGAAGGCAGAATGAAACCACCAGGAAATATTCTTGCACACCTGCCTGAATAGTCGAAGTGCAGCAACTGCCAGAAGTGTTAAGTTAGTATAATCACCTTGGGAAATAGCTTGCCAGTTTCTTATAAATGTAAATATATGCCTACTCTGTGATTCCACTTCTAGGAATAAAACCCAAGAGAAAGAGGGATATACTGCCCACATTAGGATGTTCAAAGCAGATTTAAAAGAACCCCCCCACCCTGGAAACTACTCAAATATCTGTCAACAACATAATGGATAATCACATCATGGTTATTGAATACTAGTCTACAATTTTTAAAAATGAATCACTGGTAGAACAATACAGATAAATATAAAAATAACTGAATGAAGAATGCTAGACATATGACATTTATATGCTCACGAACAGGCAAAACCAACCTAAGGTGCTTACCTCTGGGTGAGTATAGACTTGAAAGTGGCATGAGAAAACTTTCGGCAACATGCATGTAATTTAAAGTTTTACTGAGCTATATACTTAGGATATGTGCATTTTATCATATGTAAGTTATACCTCAGTAAAGTGCAGGGTGGGGGGGGAAATAAGATATTTACCTTGCTGTCATCAAGGTTTTCTAAAAAGTCTTCCACTGCTACAAAACACCCAAGCCTGGTTCAGTTGCAATAAACATACTATTAAGTGAGATACTGAACTCACAAGAAAATATGGAAAAATTCATAAGGTCCAGGGAAAAAAAAATTTAAATCTACATATGAGCCACAGAAGTAATTGTTAAATATGAATCAAGCCTTTCCTCTCCTAAGAACAAAAGGGAATAACCAGAGTTTGGGGAATGGTAGCTTCTAGGCCTTGGGCCTGAACAAAGTTGGGGAATTGAACTGAAGATCCCTACGTAAAATTGGAAATTTCAGTTACACCTACAAGTAAAAGGGTACATAAAGTAGTCTCCTGCTGTGTAAAGGAAACCAAAGGGTAATCTGACGGACTCTGCCCTTTTTCTAGGTAGCAAGTGGTGATGAGGATGCCACCACTGTGATCGTAAGACCTGCTTCTGTTTTAAGATTTTATTTTTATGTAATCACCCAATGTGGTGTGGGTCTTGAACTCACCAGCCCAAGATCAAGTGTCACATGCTCCACCAACCAAGGCAGCCACGTGTCCCAAGGTCCTCTTTTAAATAGATCGAGTTTTTTTGTTTGTTTGCTAAGATTTTATTTATTTGAGAGAGACAAGAGTGAGAGTACCAGTGCGGGGAGGGGCAGAGGGAGAAGCAGGCTCCCTGCTGAGCATGGAGCACGATGTGGGGCTGGATTCCAGGACCCAAGATCATGACCTGAGCCCAAGGCAGACACTTAACCAACTGAGCCACTCAGGTGCCCCTAGATCAAGAGTTTAAAACCACATTATGAAGTCTGCAGATGAAGAAAAAGTGAATCTAGATTTATGGCACTTGCTGGAAACCATTAGAATACAATGTTTTTTGGAGGGAAAAAACACATAACCCAGACCCCTATATGCCCACAAATTAAATAATGTAATCACTATCAGAAAGAGAAAATGAGCCACCAGTGTGTTACCAAAAAAAAAAAGTTCTGGCAAAGTGACAATAGCTTGTGTCGGACTAAGCCTGCCAATAAATTAATAAACCTGAACAACATTTTTTAAACAATGTTTTAATGCCCTGGAGAATGAACAAAAGACAAAATGTAGGAGATTCAACCCTTATTAAAAAGGCCCTTCTGGGCAAGATGACATACGTATAGCTTTTCCCCCAAAGAGCATTCCAGTGCACACAACACACTAGAAGTTGTGGTCATACAGAGAGTGACTGTTGTCTTAAGCTGAGGAGTCAGAGATCTTATTTATGAGCAGAGTGGCTGGAAATTGGAGAATATCTGTAACAGGAGGGAGTCCTAGAGGAGCCCCAAGTCTGCATTTTAATTTCTTCAAATGCTTCACTGATCTAAGTGTGCACAGGATGAGACTCCAAGAAGTCCAGAGAAAAAAACTACAAGACAGAATTGAGCAGAGATCTTAGCAGTTTCCCAGTACCAAGAACAGAGTTTGGAGTTCAAATTCTTCCCATTTGGAGGGGCTTGATAAACACTTTAGACTTTATAGGCATACCGTTGGAGATATTACAGGCTCAATTCCAGACCACTGCAATAAAGCAAATATTGCAATAAAACAAGTCAAATTTATTTTTTGGTTTCCCAGTACATATAAAAGTTATGTGTACACTATACTATAATCTATTAAGTGTGTGATGGCATTATGTCTAAAAACACCATGTCCAATGTATATAATTTGAAAATACTCTTTTTGAGAGAGAGAGCACGAGCAGTGGGTGGAGGGGCAGAGAGAGAATCTCAAGCAGACTCTGATGAGCACAAAGCACATGGGGCTCGATCCCACAACCATGAGACCATGACCTGAGCCAAAATTGAACAACTGAGCCACTCAGGTGCCCTTAAAAATACTTCAATGCTGGGCGCCTGGGTGGCTCAGTTGGTTAAGCGACTGCCTTCAGCTCAGGTCATGATCCTGGAGTCCTGGGATCGAGTCCCACATCGGGCTCCCTGCTCAGCAGGGAGTCTGCTTCTCCCTCTGACCCTCCTCCCTCTTATGCTGTCTCTCATTCTCTCTCTCACAAATAAATCTTTAAAAAAAAATTTTTTTAAAAAATACTTCATTGCTAAAAAATGCGAACCATCATCTGAGCTTTCAGTGAGTTGTAATCACTGATCACAGATCACCATAACAAATATAATAAAAATGAAAACGTTTGTAATATTGTAACAATTACTAAAACTTAACACACAGACATGAAGTGAGCAAATGCCACTGAGAAAATGGTGCCAACAGACTTGCTCAATGCAGGGTGAAAAACAGTATCTGTGAACCACAATGAAGTGCAATAAAATAAAGTATGCCTGTATATTGAAACCCAAGGCCATGTGTGGGAATAAAGACCATTTCTTAAGGACTTGGGGCCATTCCTAGGGCCAAGGACAAAGCGGAGGAAAGACCAAACCTAACAAAGTATAAAACCAAGCCCCTGCAACATCAAGTTGGTCTGCCAATAATCTGCTTTCTTGGACAAAACTCAACAGTCTTCAGAGGAAGATAACGTAATACACAACTCTTGGGTGCATCAATCACAATGTTGAGTAGTCCAGTACAGAATGAAAAAGTAATGAAGAAACAAGAAAGGATCCTTATTTTTTGAAATCGTCAAAAAGCAGACTCACTGATGACCTAGATGATGGAATTAGCAGACAAGTTCCTCAATATCAATGGTTTGGTTTGTTTAAGATACAGGAAAAAAATGGATATAATCAAAAGGTGGAAAATTTCAGAAGACATCTAGAAACTGGAAAAGAGAAAAATAAGAATCCTAATATTAAAAAAATATATTTTTAAATCAATTGAATGTGATACAATAGAAAAAAGGATCCATGACCTTGAACACAAGTCAATAAAGAATTTCCAAACTGAACCACAGATGGAGAAAAAGACTGAGGGACGGAAAAACAGCCTTGAGGACAAAATACATGCATTTGAGACCCAAAAGGAGAGAACACAGAGAATGGGAGCTCTGACGGAGAATTTGTTTCATGTCTCTCTCATGACTTCCATAATTACTGGCAGTCTTTGCCTTGCAGATGCATTGCTCCAAATTCTGCCTTTGTCTACACATGGCATTATACTTTCTGTGCTTCTGTTTCTCTTTTATATGGTCACCAGTTGTACTGGACTTAGGGACTTATCCTAATTCCGTATAAACTGCTCTAACTACACCTGCAAAGACACTGTTATCATACTGTTATGGGTTGAATTATGTCACATATCTTAAGATATGTTAAAGCCCTAACCCTGAGTACCTCAGAATGTGACCCTTTTTAGAAATAGGGTCTTTACAGAAGCTATCAAGTTACCAGGAAATCATAAGGGTGAACCCTAATCCAATATGACTGAGGTCCTTATAAAAAGGGGAAGTTTGGACACAGAAAAAATGATGAGAAAACATGGGTAGAACAACATCTACAAGCCAAGGAATGCCTGAGGTGACCAGAAGCTAGAAGAGAAGCATAGAACAGATTATCAGGTCATCCCTCAGCCCTTAGAAGCAATCCACCCTGCCAAAACCTTGATTTTGGACTTTCAGCCTCCAGAATACAAGAACAATAAATTTCTGTTGTTTAAGCAACTCAATGTGTGGCACTTTGTTATGGCAGCCTTAGGAAAATAATAGAGACTGTATTTCAAATAAGCTCTCATTTTGAAGTTCCAAGTAGACATGAATTTTAGGGAAACATATCTACTAACCATTTATAGAGGAATTAACACCAATCCTTTACAAACTCTTCCAAAAAAGAAGAGGAACACCTCATTCTGTGACGCCAGCATTACACTGATACCAAAGACAAAGATATCACAAGAAAAAAAAACTAAAGATTAATATCCCTGATTATTACAGATGCAAATATCTTTAACAAAATACTAGTAAACCAAATCCAGCAGTATATTAAAATAATTACAGAGGCACCTGGGTAGCTCATTTGGTTAATCATCTGCCTTTGGCTCAGGTCATGATCCCAGGAATTGAGCCCTGTGCCAGGATCCCTGCTCAGCGGGGAGACTGCTTCTCCCTCTCTCTCTTTGCTGCTCTCCCCCCCCCCCGCTTGTGCTCTCTCTCTCTCTCTCTGTGAAACAAATAAAATCTTTATAAAAATAAAAAATAAAATTACAAACCATGATAAAGTTGCATTTATCTAGGAATGCAAGGTTGGTTCAATATATGAAAACCCGTGTAATACATCATATTATTTGAATGAAGAAAACCACATGATCATTTCAATAGATACAGTAAAGTCATTTGACAAAATCCAACACCCTTTCATGATAAAAATATTCAACAAACTGGAAATAGAAGGGAACTTCCTCAATTTAATAAAGGGCCTCTATGAAAAATCCACAACGACCATCATATTTAATGGTGAAAGACTTGATGCTTTTCCCCTAATATCAGGAACAGAGCAAAAATGTCCAGTCTTGCTATGTATATTCAGCACTGTACTGGGGGTTTTGGCCAGGGTAATTTTGAGGCAAGAAAAAGCATCTACATTGAGAAAGAAGAAATGAAACTATCTCTTTGCAGATGACATCATTTCATATGTTTAAAAATCCTAAGGATTCCATTAAAATTATTAGAACTAATAAATGAGTTCAGCAAGGTTGTGGGATACAATATCAATATAGAAAAATCAGTTGTATTTCCGTACACTACCAATAAATAATTCAAAAATAGTGTCAGAAAGAATACTTAGAAATAAATTTAATAAAGCACAAGACTTACACATTGAAAAACACATCAATGAAAGAAATTAAAGATCTAAAAAAATACATGTTCATGAATCAAAAGAATATTGTTAAGATGGTAATATTTCCCAAATTGAGCTACAGTTTCAATGAAATTCTTATCAAAATCCCAAATGCCTTTTTTTTTGCAGATACAGACAAGCTGATCCTAAAATTCATATGGAAATTCAAGGTGCCTAGGATAGCCAAAACAATCTTGAAAAATAAGAAATGTTAGACTTTCCAATTTCCAGTCTTACTACAAAGCTACAGTAATCAAGACAGTGTGGTAGTGGAATAAGGATTGACATACAGATCAATGGAATAGAACTGAGAGTCCAGAAATAACCCTTACACTTGTGCTCAATAGATACTCAACAAGGGTGTGAAGAAAATTTATCAGAATACCAATAAATGATTGTGGGGCAATTGGATATCTACATGCAAAAGAAGAGAAGTTAGACCCCCTATATCACCATATACAAAAATTAACTCAAAATGTATAAAAGACCTAAATTTAAGAGCTAAAATTATAACACCCTTAGAAGAAAATATATCCATAATCTCCATGACCTGATCACTGGGCAATAATCTCTTAGATGTAAAACAAAAAGCAGCAGCAAAGGTAGAAAGCAAATATATAAATTTTAGTTTATCAAAACTAAAAGCTTTTGGAGTCTACTTCAAGATAGTAATGTAGGAAGATCCTGAACTCAGCATCTCCCATGGACACACCAAATCTACGGCTCCATATGTAACCATTTCTTCCGAAAAAAAAAAAAAATCCTAAAAACTAGTGGAGAAATGCCTTCACATCAGGCAAATAACACACACACACACACACACACACACACACACATTGAAGAGGGTAGGAAAGGCTGAGACACACTCTTGCCATAAAACACCATGCCCAGCTTTGTGACCCACAAGTGGGAGGGAACACAAAACTCAGAGCTTCTCCCTGAAGAACAAAGGCTTTGTACCCCACACTGAGAACCCCTATTTTTAAGGCTGGCACCAGAGATACAGCCCCAAAACATCTAGCTTTGGAAACCAATGGGGCTCATACCCATGAGACCCATGGGGCTGTGGTGAACTGAGAAATAGGTCTTAAAATGCTTGCATGTGGACTCACCCCACAGCCTAGAACAGAAGCAGCCCTTTGAAAGGCACCCAGATTTTATGTGAAAGTCTCTTTGCTAAATGTAAAGCATCAGTCTGAGGGGCAGGGGCCTGCTAGGATACTCTCTGGGGAAAGAAGCTGGTAGGTGCCTTCTCTCCCTCACTCTCCCTCTGCCTTGTTAAAGCTGGTGTGCTCCCTCTTTTTTTTTTTTTTTTTTTTTCAAGTGGATGCTAACTTTGCACTCCCCCTCCACCTTGCTTTAGACAGCAGGTACCATCTTCATGCTCTCCACCTGCTGCACTCCAGAGCATCAGTATCCCCCAGAGGGGCGCTTCTACATGCATCTGGTACCCCAGTTTTTATGTCTGGTGACCTGGTTTTTGCAGCTGCCACCCACGGAACGTCCCTTGATTCCTTAGCTGGGGGTCAGGGGAGCTTGTGTTCCTGGGTCCCACAGGACTATAACAATTGGAGAGACAGTTCTTGGCAAGCTACCATCCTGAGGGCACTACACAGACAGCAGATTGAAACACACCCTGAGTGTTTCTGTAAAAGAGGCCTATGTGCTTGTCCTGAAGCTTAGACTTGAGCGGCAGGCTTCTGCTTTGGCACAGATCTAGGAGATACATAGGTGATGGAAAACACAGACTGGGGGATACCATCTTTGAGTTCTCTCTCTGCCTCACTACTGTTGACTGTTAGCTTCCAGAAAGGAGCGGATACACTCATCTGAAGCCCTGATTTTTGTAGGACATCTCCTAGTATCCTGGCTCTGGTGGCCAGTGGGGATTATGCTTGCAGTCCTACAGGATTATATATATTTGCATTCTTTAAAAACTGCTGCTGAGGGGTCCGGCTTCCAGTCAGCCTCAATCTGGATAATGATAGACATCCTCCCATTTGGGACACTAACAGATCTTAGCAGACTCTTAAAAACTGGGAGCTATTTAAAATAGGCTTCCTAGACAGGAATTTTCTTCCTGTGAAGAAAATTTATCAGAATACCAATAAATGGTTGTGGGGCTATTGGATATCTACATGCAAAGGTTTGACAGACAACTAAGAGCAAAGTATGGATGAATGATAAGTTTCATTTCCTGCACAAGGCCAAGCCTCCAAAATCAGGAGAGGTGGCTATTCCACTTAACTCATAGAAATCAACACAGAGAGTCAAACAAAGTGAGGAGACAGAGGAATATGTTCCAAAGAACAAGACAAAACCTCAGAGAAAGTACTAAATGAATGAAGATAAGAAATCTACCCAATCAAGAGTCCAAAGTAATGGTCCTAAAGATGCTCACTGAACTCAGGGCAAGAATGGAAGATCACACCATGATCAAGTGGGATTTATCCCAGGGATGCAAGGATGGTTCAGCATCTACAAATCAATGTAACACCCCAAATTAACAAAATGAAGGCTAAAAAACATATGATCACCTGAATAGAGGCAGAAAAAGCATGTGTCACTATTCAACATTTATGATAAAAATCATATCAAAATCTCAACAAAGTGGGTATAGAGGGAATGTACTTCAACAAAAAGCTGACACCACACTCAATGGTGAAAAGCTGAAAGCTTTTCCTCTAAGATTAGGAACAAGAAAAAATACCTAGGAATAAATTTAAATAAGGAGGTGAAAGACTTGTATACTGAAAACTGTGAGACATGGATGAAAGAAATTGAAGACCCACACATGGAAAGATATTCCATGCTCATGGATTGGAAGAATTATTATTATTAAAATGCCTATATTAAAATGCCACAATATTCAATGTAACCCCTATCGAAATTCCAATGCCATTTTTCTCAGAAATAGAATATTCCTAAAATTTGTATGGAACCACAAAAAGACCCTGAAGAGCTAAAGCAATTCTGAGAAAGAAGAACAAAGCTAGAGGTATCATGCTATCTTGTATCAAACTATAAAAAAGAAGCAAATTCTGGAGCTGAAAAATACAAATACTGAACTAAAAAATTCAGTAGAGGGATTCAACAGTGGACTTGATCCAGCAAGCAAACTCATAGGTCATTTGAAATTATCAAGTCAAAGAGCAAAAAGAAAAAAAAAATGAAGAAAAGTGAAGAGAACCTAAGGGACTTAAGGGACACTATTGGAGGGACCAATGTTCACATTACAGGAATTCCAGAAGGAGAAAAGAGAGAAAAGGGGGCAGAGAATTTATTTGGAGGAATTATAGACAAAAACTTCCTAAAGCTGAGGAAAAAAATAGGCATATAGATTCCAGAAGCTCAAAGAACTCCAACTAGAAAAATTTAAAGAAAACCACACCAAGACACATTATAATAAGATTGTCTAACGTCAAAGACAAAGGCAGAATCTTGAAAGCAGCTAGAGAAAAGCAATTTGTCATATACAAAGGAACTTCCATAAGATTATCAGCAGATTTCTCAGCAGAAACTTTGAAAGCAAGAAGTGGGATGATACATTCAAAGTGCTGAGGGGAAAAAAACTCAACCAAGAATACTTTATCTGGTAATATTATCCCGAAAAAATGAGGAGAGATAAGAAATTCCAAGATAAACTGCTGAGGGAGTTCACTACCATTAGACCTGCCTTATAAGAAATGCTACAAGGAGTCCTTCAAGTTGAAATAAAAGGATGGTAAAGAACAACACAAAGCCGTATGAAAAGATAAGGCTATACAATAAAGGAAAATAAATGAAAAAATATGATAACTTCTACTATTGTAATTTTGGTGCATATGTTTATTTTTTTTTTTAAAGATTTTGTTTTTAAGTAATCTCTACACCCAACATGGGGCTCAAACTCATGACCCTGAGATCAAGAGTCACATGCTCCATCAACTGAGGTAGCCAGGTGCCCTTTGGTGCATAAATTTAAATGAGAAAAATAAAAATAACTATAAATCTATGTCAATAGGTATACAGTGTTTAAAGATGCAATGGTAACACCAATAACAAAGTGATGGGGTGGAGCTGCAAAGGAGCAGAGTTTTTATATGCAATTGAAGTTATTAGTTTAAAACAGAATGCTGCAACTTTAAGATATTTAATTGCAATGATAACCACAAAGAAAATACCTATAGCATATATATTTAAAAGGAAAGGAGAAAGGAATCAAAGCATACCATTACCAAAAAAAAAAAAAAATCAATGAAACAAAAGAAGGCAGTAAGAGAAGAGGGACAATAAAGCTACAAGACATTCAGAAAACAAAGTGGCAAAAGTAAGTCCTTCCCTATCAGTAATTAATTTAAATATAAATATATTAAATTTCTCAAACAAAACACATAGATTGGCTGAATGGATTTTAAAAATATATGATCCATGTATATGCTATCTATAGGAGACTTTAGACGCAAGGACACACACAGGCTAAAAGTGTAAAGGTGGAAAAAGATATTCCATATAAATTAACCAAGAATAGAACAAGAGTGGCTATACTAAAGTCAGACAACCTTTAAATAAAAAACTGTTATAAAAGACAAAGAAGAATATGCTATAATGAAAAAAAGGATCAATTTCACCAAGAAGCTTTATCAGTTTTAAATATCTATGCACCATACCTCAGAGCTCCTAAATATATGAGGCAAACTTTGATAAACTAGGAGGGAGAAGGTTCCAGGGAAGATGGCAGAGTAGGAGACCCTAGGCTCACTTCTTCCCACAGATACACCTAGATAACACCCACAACAGTGTAAATAATTCCAAAACAACCCAAAGACTGACAGAACAGACTCTCCACAGCTAAATGTAGAGAAGAGACCTCATCGAGGAGGGTAGGAAGGGCAGAAATGTGTTTGGGAACCAAAATGATCTTGAGACTGCCCATGGGAGGGAGGGACACCGCAGGCATTGAGAAGGGAGAGGAGCAGACCCCATGCCAGGAAGAGGAATCCCTAACAATATTTCCCTTTGAAAGCCAGAGTGGCTTAATTACATGAGTTTTTACAGTCAATGGGGATTAACACCTGTAACCTTAAAAATTGGCAGCTTCACTCGGAGAGAGCCAGTAGGGTGACAGGAAACTAAGTCCCCACCGTTAAAGAGCACACAAACAGCCCCACTGAGATACAGCATAGAAGCAGCACTTTGAAAAACATTTGGGGCATACAAAGGGAGATTTATTTACTCATCTCAGAGCATGCCCAAGAGGTGCAGGGATCTTTAGATTTCTCCAAGAACAAAAGAGCTGGCTGGTGCCATTTCTTTCCCCTGCACCTCCCACGCCCCAGTCTAGATATATAGACACCTGTGGGAAGGAGCATGAACACTCTCCACCTAGCTTGTTAACAGTGTACCATGGCCCCACATTCTCCCGTGGACTTGCCCCATCCAACCTGTCCTCAGCATGAGTCCATCCAAAGCAGTACCATAAGCATGGCCTTGTAAAAGCAATCCCGATAGTGGCCAGCACCATTCCAAAATGACTCCTGCTCAGGGCAGAGGGGAAGATAATCACACACAGCAGTTCAAGTGCAGCCCCAACAGTGGGCTGGGGGCAGACGGCTGGTCTGACTGCAGGCCCCCCACCCTGTATCAAGAAAAGCCTCTCAGGAGGCTGTTCTCAGGAGAACACCCTGCAGTTTGGAGTGACCACAGCTCTGGCAAACACTTGGTCTGACCTAACTCAAGCCCAAGGTGGCACCAGACTGACCGCTTAACACAGGGACCAATCCCTGCCCACAACAGGCAAACAGAGCCATTGCAGATGACTAGACTGAAGGCAAAAGTGGATTAGCCACAACAATAGGGACATTCAACACATATAGGAGACACTCCTGAAGTGCCAGGTTCTGGTGAAGTGGGGACACTACAGTGCAGGGCACTACAGGAACTCTTCATAAGGCCACTACTTTCTTTCTTTTTTTTTTTTATTTATTTGAGAGAGAGAGTGAGAGAGAGAAAGAGCACAAGAGGGGGGAGCGGGAGAGGGAGAAGCAGACTCCCTGCTGAGCAGGGAGCCCGATGCGGGACTCGATCCCGGGACTCCAGGATCATGACCTGAGCCAAAGGCAGTCGCTTAACCAACTGAGCCACCCAGGCGCCCCAGGCCACTACTTTCAAAAGCAAGAGATGCAGCAGACTTTCCTAACACATAGAAACAGACACAGAAGGCTAGACAAAATGAGACAGAGGAGTATTTCCTAAATGAAAGAACAGGTCAAAATCATAGCAAGAGAGCTAAATGAAATGGGGATAAGCAACTAAAGTATATAAATTTAATTTTAAGAATTAAATTTAAATTAAATTTAAAGAATTCTTTAAATTATTTAAATTTAAATAATTAAATTACATTTAAATTAAATTTAAAGAATTTTTAAAAAATATTTTATTTATTTGACAGAGAGAGAGATAGCGAGAGAGGGAACACAAACAGGGAGAGTGGGAGAGGGAGAAGCAGGCTTCCCGCTGAGCAGGGAGCCTGATGTGGGGCTCAATCCCAGGACCCTGGGATCATGACCTGAGCCGAAGGCAGATGCTTAACCAACTAAGTCACCCAAATTTAAAGAATTTAAAGTAATAGTCATAAAGATACTCATTGGACTTGAGAAAAGAGTGGAGGATCTCAGTAAGACCCTCAACAATGAGATTGAAAACAAAAAAAGAACCAATAAAAGATGAAGAAGTCAATAACCAAAATTAAACATATACTAGATGGAATAAATAATAGATTAGAGAAAGCAGAAGAGTGGATCAATGGCCTTGAGGACAGAGTAATGGAAAGCAATCAAGCTGAACAGGAGAAAGAGAAAAAAATTGTAATAAAATGTAAAGACTTAGAGAACTCCGTGACACCATCAAGCATAATAACATTTGCATTATAAGGGCCCAAGAAGGAGAAGAAAGAGAAAAGGTAAGTCAGAAATTTTATTTGAAGAAATAATAGCTGAAAACTTTGAGTCTTGGGAAGGAAACAGAAATCCAGATCCAGGAGGCACGAAGAGCCCCCACAAAAAGTCCACACCAAGACACATAGTAATTAAAATGGCAAAAAAGTAGTGATAAAGAGAGAATTTTAAAAGTAGCAAGAGAAAAGAAATGAGTTACACAAAAAGGAAACCCCATAAAGCTATAAGCTGATGTTTCAGCAGAAACGTTGCAGGCCAAAAGAGAGTGGCATAATATATTCAATGTGCTGAAAGGAAAAAACCTGCAACCAAGAATACTCTACCCAACAAAGCTATCATTCAGAATAGAGGGAGTGATAAAGAATTTCCCAAACAAAAGTTAAAGGAATTCATCACTACTAAACCAGGCTTACAAGAAATGTTAAAAGGATTCTTTGAGTAGAAAGGAAAGACCATAGTCAGGAGTCAGAAAGGCAGGCAAGGAAAAATTTCACAGTTGCATATAAACTTAATAAAAATAGATTAATCACTTATAAAACCACTATAGAGATTAAAGCATAAAAGTAGTAAAATCAAGTATAACATAAAAATCAATCAAGGGATTCACAAAATAAAAGGATGTAAAGTATGACACCATATACCTGAAATATGGGGGTAGCGGGGGAGTAAAAATTTAGTATTTTTAGAATGGGTTCAAACTTAAGTGACCATCAGCTTAATATAGACTGCTATATGCATAAGATGTTATATGTAAAACTAATGGTAACCACAAATCAAAAACTGGTAATAGATATGCAAAAAAAAGAAAAAAGAAAAAAAAAAAAGGAATCCAAGCATATCACTAAAGAAAGCTATCAAACCACAAGAGGGCAAGACAAGAATGGAACAGAGAAGAACTATAAAAACAACTGTAAAACAAGTAACAAAATGGCAAGAAATACATATCTATCAATAATTACTTTGAATGTAAATGGACTAAACACTACAGTCAAAAGACACTGGGTAATTGAATGGATAGAAAATCAAGAACCATCTATATGCTGTGTACAAGAGACACATTTCAGACCTAAAGACACATGTAGATTGAAAGTGAAGGGATGGAAAAACACTTATCATGCAAGTAGGAGTAAAAAGAAAGCTAGGGTAGCTATATTTATATAAAACAAAATAGACTTTAAAACAAAGATTATAAAACAAGAGACAAAGAAGGACCCTGCATGATCATAAAGCAAACATTTCAACAAGAAGATATAACAGTTGTAAATATTTATGCACCTAACATGAGAGCACCCAAACACATAAAGCAGAAGAAATCAATAGTAATATAATGATAGTAGGGGATTTTAACACCCCACTTACATCAATGGATAGGTCATCCAAACAGAAAATTAATAAGGAAACAGTGGCGGGCGCCTGGGTGGGTCAGTTGGTTAAGCGACTGCCTTCGGCTCAGGTCATGATCCTGGAGTCCCGGGATTGAGTACCACATCGGGCTCCCTGCTCAGCAGGGAGTCTGCTTTTCCCTCTCCCACTCCCCCCTCTTGTGCTCTCTCTCACTCTCTCTCTCTCTCAAATAAATAAAATCTTAAAAAAAAAATAAGGAAACAGTGGCTTTGAGTGACATTGGACCAGATGGATCTAACAGATATATTCAGAACATTCCATCTAAAAACAGCAGAATACACATTTTTTTCAAGCGACATGGAACATTTTCCAGAATAGATCATGTTAGTCCACAAAACAAGTCTCAACAAATTCAGAAATACTGAAGTCATACCATGCATCTTGTCTGACCACAACACTATGAAACTAGAAATCAACTTCAAGCAAAAATCTGGAAAGAACACAAATACATGGAGATTAAATAACATGCTACTAAACAATGAATGGATCAACCAAGAAATCAAAGAGGAAATAAAAAAACAAAGAAAAATGAAATGAAAACACAGCAGTCCAAAATCTTTGGGATGCAGCAAAAGCTGTTCTAAGAGGTTAGATTATATACCTCAAGAAGCAAGAAAATCTCAAGTAAACAACCTAACCTTACACCTAAAAGAGTCACCAAAAGAAGAACAAACAAAACCCAAAACTCACCGGAAAGAAAGAAATAATAAAGATTAGAGCAGAAATAAATGAAATAGAAATTTTTAAAAAAACAATGAAACAGGTCCATGACACCAGGAGCTGCTTTCTTGGAAAAGATCAACAAAATTGATAAGCCATTAGCCAGACTCTTCCCCCCTCCCCAACCAAAAGAGAGAGAGAGAGAAAGAGAGAGGACTCACATAAAATTAGAAATGAAAGAGGTTGAAATAACCAATGCCACAGAAATACGATTATAATATTATGAAAAATTATATGCCAATGAATATAATCTAGAAACAAATGGATAAATTCCTAGAAACATGTAACCTCCCAAAACTGAATCAGGAATAAATAGAGAGTTTGAACAGACTGATTATCAGCAATGGAATTGAATCAGTAATCAAAAAACTTCCCAAACAGAAGTCCAGGACTAGATGGCTTCACAAGTGAATTCTACCAAACATTTAAAGAAGAATTAATACCCATTCTTTTCAAACTATCCCAAAAAATAGAAGAGGAAGGAAAGATTTCAAATTCATTCTCTGAGGCCAGCATTACCCTGATACCAAAACCAGGTAACAACACTACAAAACAAGAAAACTGCAAGCCAATATCTCTGATGAACACAGATGCAAAAATCCTCATCAAAATATTAGCAAACTGAATCCAAAAATACATTAAAGAAAATCATTCATCATGATCAAGTGGCATTTATTCCCGGATACAAGGGTGGTTTAATATTTGCAAATCAATGTGATAAAGCACATCAACAAGAGAGAGGATAAAAACCAAAAGATCATTTCAGTAGATGCAGAAAAAGTATTTAACCAAATACAACATCTATTCATGAAAAAAACTCTCAACAAAGTAGGTTTAGAGGGAACATACCTCAATATAATAAAGGCCATATATGAAAAATCCACAGCTAACATCATACTGAATGGTGGAAAATGGAGAGCTTTTCCCCAAAGATCAGGAACAAGACAAAGATGTCCACTTTCACCACTTTTATTCAACATAGTACTGGAAATCCTAACTTCAGCAATCAGAGAACAAAGAGAAATAAAAGGCATCCAAATTGGTAAAGAAGAGGTGAAAATTTCACTATTTGCAGATGACATGATACTATATATCGAAAACCCTGAAGACTCCATCAAGAAACTACTAGAACTGATAAATGAATTCAGTAGAGTCACAGGATATAAATATACAGAAATCTGTTGCATTTCTATACACTAATAATAAAGTAGTAAAAAGAGAAATTAAGAAAACAATCCCATTTATTTACAACTGTACCAAAAATATTAAAATACCTAGGAATAAACTTAACCAAGGAGGTGAAAGACCTGTACTCTGAAAACTGCAAGACACTGATGAAAGAAACTGAAGATGACACAAACAAATGGAAAGATATTCCATGCTCATGGATTGGAAGAACAAATATTGTTAAAATGTCTTTACTATCCAAAGCAGCCTACAGATTTAATGCAATCCCTATCAAAATACCAAAAGCATTTTTCACAGAATTAGAAGATATAATCCTAAAATTTGTATGGAACCACAAAAAGCCAAAGCAATCTTGAGAAAGAAGAACAAAACTGGAGGTATCACAATCAATGATTTCAAGATATACTACAAAGCAAAACCACAATGAGATACCACCCCACACCAGTCAGAATGGCTAAAACTAACAAGTCAGGAAACAACAGATGTCGGCAAGGATGCAGAGAAAGGGGAACCCTCTTACACTGTTGGTGGGAATGCAAACTGGGGCAGCCACTCTGGAAAACAGTATGGAGGCCTCTCAAAAAGTTAAAATAGAACTATCTTATGACCCAGAGAGAGAGACAGCTAGAGAGGGAACACAAGCAGGGGGAGTGGAAGAGGGAGAAGCAGACTCCCCGCTGAGCAGGGAGCCGGATGTGGGGCTTGATCCCAGGACCCTGAGATCATGACCTGAGCCGAAGGCAGATGCTTAACAACTGAGCCACCCAGGCGCCCCACTTAAAGAAGATTTAACACTAATCCTCCTGAAAATCTCCCCAAAAATTTAAGAGGAAGGTACACTTCTAAGCTCTGTGAGACCAGAATTAACCTGATACCAAAGCCAGACAAAGACATGTAAGAAAACTACACACCAATATCCCTAATATTGATGCAGAAATCCTTAACAAAATACTAGCAAATGTAATTCAGTAGCAAATTAAAAGGATTATATACCATGACCAAGTAGGATTTATTCCTAAAATGCAAGGTTGATCCCACATAAGAAAATCAATATAATACACCACATTAACAGGTGAAGTAAAACACCCCACACAATCATCTCAATTGATGCAGAAAAGCATATGACAAGATTTCTGATGAAAACAATTAACTAGCTGAAAATAGAAACTATCTCAACACAATAAAGGCCATATATGAAAAGCCCACAGCTATCACCATGCTAAATAGTGAAAGATTGAAAATTTTTCCTCTAACATCAGGAACAAGGCAAGGATGCCTGCTCTTGCCACTTTGGTTCAACACAATATTGGAAGTCCTAGCCAGAACAATTTGACAAGAAAAAGAAATAGAAGATATCCAAATAAGAAAGGAAGAAGTTTTCTGTTTGCAAATGACATGATTTTATATGTAGAAACTCCTAAAGATTCCACACATATACACACACACAAAATGTTAGAACTAATAAATTCAGCAAAGTTGCTGGATATAAAATCAACACGCAAAAACAGTAGTATTTTTATATACTAATGATGAGCATCTGAAAAAGAAATTAAGAAACCAATTCCATTTATAACAATAGCATCAAAAAGAACATGAGGTGCCTGGGTGGCTCAGTCAGTTAAGTGTCTGACTTTGGCTTAGGTCTTGATCTCAGGGTTGTGAGATTGGGCCCCATGTTGGGCTGTTCTGGCGTGGAGCCTGATAAGATTCTCCCTCCTCCACTCCCTCTGCCCCTTCTCCCCAACTCTCTCTCCCCCAAACAAATAGACAAAAAATACTAATTCAAAGGGATACATGCACCCCCATGTTTATAGCAGCATTATTTACAATAGCCAAACTATGGAAACAGCCCAAGTGTCCATGGATTGATGAAAGGATAAAGAAAGTGTAGTATACATACACGATGGAGTATTACTTAGCCATAAAAAAGAATGAAATCTTTTGCAAATGCCATTTGCAATAACATGGATGGAGCTAGAGAGTATAACGCTAAGTGAAATAAGTCAGTCAGAGAAAGACAAATACCATATGATCTCACTCATATGTGGAATTTAAGAAACAAACAAACTAAAACAAGCAAAGGGAATAAAAAAAGAGAGAGAGAGACAAACCAAGAAATAGAGCCTTAGCTATAGAGAACTGATGTTTACCAGAAGGGAAGTGGGTAGGGGGATGGGTTAAATAGGTGATGGGGATTAAGGAGGGCACTTGTCACGATGAGCACAGGGAGATATATGGAAGTGTTGAATCACTATATTGTACACCTGAAACTAATATTACACTGTATGTTAACTATACTGGAATTTAAAGAAAACTATAAAACTTCCAGAGGAAAACAATAGAAAAGCTTCATGACTTTGGACTTAGCAATGATTTCTCTGATATGACACCAAAAACAAAGGAAACAGAGACAAATGGGACTACATCAAACTTAGAATCTTGTGCAGCAAAGGCCACAATCAACAGGGTGAAAGCCAACCTATGGAATGAGAGAAAGTATTTGCAAATCATGGATCTAACAAGGGCTTAATACCTAGAATATACAAAGGAAATCCTACCACTCAACGATTAACCTGATTAAAAAATGGGCACAAGACTTGAACAGATATTTTTCCAAAGATAGTACACAAATGGACAAGTATATGAATCATCAGAAAAATACAAATCAAAACCACAATTAGATATCACTTCACACCCATTAGGATGGGCAATATAAAAAACAACAACAACACAGAAAATAACAAGTGTTCTCAGGGATGTGGAGAAGTTGGAACTTGTGCACTATTGTAAAATTATATAACCACTACTGAAAACAGTATGGAGGTTCATCAGAAAATTAAAGCTGGACCTACCATGTGATCCAACAATCCCATTTATGGATATAAATAAAAAAGAATTGAAAATAGGGTCTCAAAGAGATATTTGCACACCCATGTTCATTGCAGCATTATTCACAATAGCCAAGAGATAGAACAATCCAAATGTCCACTGCCGTATGAATGGATAAACAAAATGTGGTGTGTGTGTGTGTGTGTGTATACACACACAAAATGGATTGCTCAGCCTTAAAAAGGAAGGAAATCCTGTTACATGCTACATGAATGAACCTTGAGGACACTATGCTAAGTGAAATAGGCCAGTCACAAAACAAATATACTGTTATGTTTCCACTTACATTAGGTATCTAAAGTAGTCAAACTCACTGAAATAGAAAGTAGAATGGTGGTTACCCAGGGCTGGGAAGGGAGTTACTGTTTAATGGGGTCATTTCACAGCAATGGAAATATATTAAACATGACCATACTGTACAGTTAAAATAGTTAAGATGGTAAATTTTATGTTATGGTTTTTACCACAAGAAAAAAAAAAAAGAAACAAACCACCAGATGCTGTAGAGGATGTGGAGCAACAGGAACTCTCATACATTGTTGGTAGGAATACAAAATGGTACAGCCACTTGGGACAGTTTGGTGTTTGTTTTTTTTTTTTTTTTTTTTTTACAGAACTAAATATACTCTTACCATATGATCCACTGTTCACACTCCTTTGTATTGGGCCAAAGGAGCTGAAAACATGTCCACACAAAACCTGCACAGGGATGTTTATAGCAGGCTTTTCATAACTGCCTAAATTTGGGACAACCAAGATATCCTTCAGGGGCACCTGGGTGGCTCAGTCGGTTAAGCGTCTGCCTTCGGCTCAGGTCATGATCCCAGGGTTGGGATCGAGCTCCTCATCGGGCTCCTTGCTCAGCCAGGAGTATGCATCTCCCTTTGCCCCTCCCCCAGCTCATGCTCTCTCCCTCTGTCTCTCAAATAAATGAATAAAATCTTAAAAAAAAAAAAAAAAAGATAGGTTTTCTGCATGTGTGCACATGCTAGCAGTCTCTCTCTCTAAAAAAACCCCCAAAAAACAAAAAAACAAAGCACAACGAAAGTAAATAAAACCTGGAAAATAAAGATAAACCAGGCTTATTAATTGGGAGATTCCAAGCTTCCAGCTCCAAGTAATGTCAACCCAACTTTCAAAGACATTAAAAACGAGGACACTTATTATCACATAACGGAGGTTCAGAGGGAAGCTCCACTTCAATTGTCTGGCCCCATCCCACCCCCTCCTCTCCTCAGAAGCCTTATCCCCCAGCCAGGGCCAAGACGGCTGCAGCAATTTTAGGCACCGCGCCCGGAGACCACATTCAGAGGGAGAAGGCCATCTCTCCTCAGGGGCAAGAAAGCCTTTCATAGAACCTCATTTCTCCAGCACACCTCTCACAGCTCATCGCCTGGCTTGGGACACTGTCCCCTACCCAGCAGTCACTGATGTGGGGGACGAGAATGCACGGAGCTGTTTAGACTAATCCTTTAGGGTAAAGAGGGTGATGAGAAAGTCCCCCGATATCACCTCCAGGGCATGCTCATCATGTCACCCCTCGCCCTTGTCACCAGGGTCTGCACTCGTACCTCCCTCCAGACTCTACCTGAAAATCTGGCGTGTGCTCGCTCTGTGACACTGTGGGAACAGTGATGTCCCCCCTATTCTGGCTGCTAGGAAGACTGCAACTTCCTCTGTGATCTCCCTCCAGCCGCTGGGCAGGACCCTCAGGGGAGCAAGGTACAGGTCTGAAGACAGACGGGCTGCGTCAGAAACTGGCACCTCCCTGTAGCCTGTGTTGAGGGGCTGCCCTGCTTCAGCTCCTGCCCCCTATGCTGGGAAGAATCTTTGCTTTCTTGTCCTCAGCTCTGGGCCTTTGCCACGTTTGAGGACTGCAGGCGACACTGCACTGCATGTCCTGTGGGAGGATGGGAGAGGGGAGGGTACATGGTCTTGGTTCCTAATTGTGGCATCTGAATGGCCAAAGCGAGGGTGCCGGCTGTGAAAGGGGGTGGGGGCATGGTGGGAAGAGCGCAGGCTTCAAGTCAGTCACAGGTTCGAACCCAAAGTGGGGGCTCTTTAGCAAGTAACCTGTCCGGGCTTCGGTCTGTCATCTCTAAAATACCTTCCTCACTGGGGAGTTACAACACCTTGAGGGCATTAGCCAGGGACCTTTCCTTCCTCCGTTATCATTTGCTGCTGCTGGGGCAGGCGCCACATGCCACAAGGGACCAAGGGACCAAGGGACCAAGGGCCACCCCCCCACCCCCACGGCCAGACAGCCAGAAGACGATTTGGTTCAGAAAACAGAAAATCTGGTCCTCTAAGACAATGCATGGCTTGATTCAACTCCAGCCAAGAAACATTTAAAAATGCAAAAAGTGACCCAAAAAAACCCACAAAAAACAAAAAACGAGGAGACTATTTACTCTTCAGCACTTCCATTCTTACTCAGCTCAGTGCCGCACCTCCCCCCCCACCCCACTCCATTCTGCACCTCAGTGTGCAGCCTGCCAGGGAAGGCTGGTCTACAGGCAGCTTCAGGGATAAAAAGAGAACTTGAAACAGAGAACTGAAAGAGAGAAAATTCTCAGCCAGTCTCTCATGATTGCAGACTCAACACTTCTAGACACACTATTAACAGGGAGAATTCAACATTAGATTAAAAGGACAATTCACTTAAACCAAGTTGGAATTGTCTTAAAACAACAAAATATCTATGCACATATTGTATCAGTAAATGTCTGATAAAACACTACTAGTAAGAGCTTGTTGCAAAAGCAGGTGTTGAACATGTTGCTTTTTAAGTCCTCTTGTACTTTAACATGTTATTTTAAACCCAAAGCCAAAATTATATTTCGTGGGAAAACCCTAGCGACTTTGTTATTTAAATCAAACAAAACAAGGATGCCTGGTATCACCATTACCACTTACCAGTGTTCCGGAAGTTCTGGGTAATACATTAGAACATGAAACAGAAAGGAGGCAAAAAATACCATCAAGAACAACAATTTGTCCTCATTATTTGCAGATGATTGCCATTTATTTGTTCATTAATTCACCAAATATACACTAAGAGCCTCCTCCACATCCCACTCCATTCAGGGGCTCAGAACACTGAACTAACTGTCCTCACAGAGCTGACATGAGGAGGGAGGGTGGAGAGACAGAAAAAAACAAGTGAAACAAAAGGAGAATGTGCCTTGAAGAAAGCTCAAGCGGCCAGCGAAGCCACAGAAGGGCGGGAGCCATTGTGTATCAGGTCAGCCTACCTGAGGAAGGGCTATTTGACCACAGCCTGGAAGGTACCAAAGAGCAAACTGTGGGGCAATCGGGGAGTAGAGAGGGCAAGGCTCTGGGATAGTGACAAGGTTAGCAAACTAGAAGATGAGCAGAGCAATGTGCCCAAGGAATAACGAGGGGAAGGGAAAGGGCCCAGGACAGGGCCAAGAAGCAGGCCAACCAGAGGGCTCATTGTTGTAAGCAGAGTAATGGCGCCCAAAGATGGCCATGTCCTAACGCTTGGAACTTGTGATTATGTTAGGTTACGTGACAAAGGAGAATCAAGTTTGCAGATGGAAGTAAGGTTGCTGCTCATCAGCAGCAACCTTGAGATGGGGAAATGATTCTGGATTATCTGGGTGGTCCCAGTGCAATCACAAGTGTCCCTAAATGTAAAAGAGGGAGGAAGAGCCAGTGTCAGAGTGCTGTGTGATGTAACGGAGACTCAACTGGCCACGGCTGGCTTTGAAGACTGGAGGGGGCCACGAGCCAAGGAATGAAAGCAGCCCCTTGACATTAGAAAGTGTGAAAACACAGATTATCTCCTAAATTCTCCAGAAAGGAACATAGCCCTATTTTTGATTACCTTGATCTTAGGCCAATGAAACCCATCTTGGACTTCTGATCTCCAGAACTGTCCGATAATAAATGTGTTTTTAAGCCACTAGTTTGTGTTCATTTGTAACAGCAACAATAAGGAACTAATACAATGGCAGATTACATTGATTTATTTTCAAATAATGAACCACCACTGCATCCCTGGAATAAACCCATTCAGTATTGGTGTATAATTCTTTTATAGATTGATAAATTCTGCTTCCTAATGTTTTGTTAAGAATTTTCACATCTATGTTGATGAGGGCTATTGGTCTGTAGATGTCTTTTTTGTGCTATCACTGTGCCATCTGATAGGTTAATGCTGATTTCATATAAAGGACTGGGAAGTGTTTCCTGGGAGAGATTTCTAGAATTAGAGTAGAATTCTATAGATGCTTAGTAGAATTTTCCAGTTAAGCCACTTGGACCTGGAACTTTATAGCTTTTTAAACTGTAGCTTCAGTATCTCTAAAGTTACAAAGTTACTTAAATATTTTATATTAGGTGAATTTAGTAATTTGTACTTTTCGAAAACTTGGTTCACTTAAGTTGAATTGTTGTGTATAGAGTTGTGTGTAGTACTCTTTTGTTGTCCTTTTGATGTTTGCAGGGTCTGTAGTAATACCTCTTGTTTCACTCCTGATATTGATAATTTCTCTTCTCCATTTTTAAAATTTGTCGGTCTTGCTAGAAGTCTGTCGATATTATTGATCTTTTCAAAGAATCTGTTTTGGTTTTGTTGATTCTTTTCTATTATTTTCCTGCTTTCAATTCCTTTGATTTCTGCCCTCATCATTTATTAGTTCTGCCCAATTATTTGTTCTGCTTGCTTTGTGCTTATTTTGGTCCAGTTTCTCAAGATGGGAGCTTATACTATTGATTTAAAACATTGTTCCTTTCTTATGAAAGCATTTAGTGCTATACACTTCGCCTCTACACACCACCTCAGCTGTCTTGCATTTTGATATGTTGTATTTTCACTGTCATTCAGTTCATTCCATTGTCATTCATGTCCCTTTTTTTTTTTTTTAAGATTTTATTTATTCATTTGAAACAGAGAGATAGAGAGAGCGAGAGCATGAGCAGGGGAGAGGCAGAGGGCGAGGGAGAAGCAGGCTCCTCGCCGAGTCAGGAGCCAGACGTGGGGCTCGATCCCAGGACCCTGGGATCGTGACCCGAGCCGAAGGCAGATGCTTAACCATCTGAGCCACCCAGGCGCCCCTCCCTTTTTTTTTTTAATTGCCCTTGACACTTCTTCTTTGACCTGTGTATTATTTACAAGTGCGTTGTTCAGTTTCCAAGTGTTTGGAGATTTTATTTATTTTTTGTTATTTATTCCTGGTTCGAATTCATTATGGTTAAAGAACACAATCTGTAGGATTTCAATTTGTAAAAATTTGTTGAGATTTACTTTATGGCACAGGATATGCCCCATCTTGGTAAATGTTCCACGGGCACTTGAAAAAATATGTGTAATCTGCTGTTGTTGAGTAGAATGTTTTATAAATATCAGTTAGGTTCTGTTGGTTGATGATGAATTCTTCCATATCCTTGTTAATTTTCTAATTGTTCTATCAAATTTTGAGAGAGGGATGTTGGAAGCTTGAAATCTATTTTTGTGGATCTATTTCTCCTTTTAGTTCTAACAGTCTTTTCATCATATTTTACAGTGCTGTTGTCTGGAGCATGCACACGCATGTACGACTGCTATGTCTTCTTAAGGGATTGACCCTTCTATCAATAATGTTCCTTTCCATCCCTGATCATTTTCTTTGACCCAAGGTCTATTTTGTCTGACAATATAACCACACCTGCTTTGTTTTTATTAATGTTTGTGTATCTTTCCCCATCTTTTAATTTTCAACCTATCATTTGCAATATTGGGAGTTTCTTTTTTTTTTTTAATTTTATTTATTTATTTGACAGAGAGACAGACAGCGAGAGCAGGAACACAAGCAGGGGGAGTGGGAGAGGGAGAAGCAGGCTTCCCACGGAGCAGGGAGCCCAGTTCGGGGCTGGATCCCAGGACTCCAGGATCATGACCTGAGCCGAAGGCAGTCGCTTAACAACTGAGCCACCCAGGCACCCCAATATTGGGAGTTTCTTATAGACAGTGTACAGTTGGGACATTTTAAAATTCAACTTGCTAATCTGTCTTTTAATTGGTATATTTAGACCACATACATTTAATGTGATTATCGATGTAAGGATTAAGTCTCCCGTTTCTTTAAATGTTTGTTTTGCTTTTAGTTTCTTAGTTCTCACTTTCTTACTTTCCTGTAGATATTATTTTAAGACAAGTCTTTAGAGCAATTTTAGTTTCACAGCAAAATATATAAAGTACAGAGATTCCCATATACTTTCTACACCCACACATGCATAGCCTCCCCCATTAACAACACTCACCAAAGTGGTACATTGGTTACCAAGGATGAAACTACACTGACACGTCATAGTCACTCAATGTCCATAGTTTACCTTAGGGTTCACTCTTGGTGTTGTAAATTCTATGGGCTTGAAATATGTATAATGACATGTATCCATCATTACAATATCACACAGAGTATTTTCATTGCCTTAAAAATCCTCCAAGCTCTATTTATCCCCTCCTCCAACTCCTGGCAACTACTGATCTTTTTACTGTTTCCAGAATATCATATAGTTAAAATCACACAGTATGTACTCCTTCCAAATTGGCTTTTTTTTTTTTCCACTTAGTAATATACATTTAGGGTTACTCCATGTCGTTTCATAGCTTGATAATGCATTTCATTTTAGTGCTGAATAATATTCCATCGTCTGTGTGTACCATAGTTTATGTATCCATTCATAAAGACATCCTAATTGGTTAGTTTCTTCTAAGTCTAGGCAATTATGAATAAAGCTGCTATAAACATCCACGTGTGGGTTTTTGTGTGGACATAAGTTTTCTACTCTTTTGTGTAAATGCCACGGAGTACAATTGCTGAATGCTGTGGTAAGAGGAGGTTTAATTTTGTAAGAAACTGCCAAATGTCTCCCAAAGTAACTATACCATTTTGCATTCCCACCAGCAATGTATGAGAACGCTTGTTGCTCCACATTGTCAGCTTTTGGTGTTGTTGGTGTTCTAGATTTTGGCCATTCTAATAGGTATGTAGTGGTATCTTGTTGCTTTAATTTGCATTTCCATGGTGACATACGATGTGGAACATCTTTTCTTATGCTTATTTGCCCTCTGTTCATCCGCTTTGGTGAGATGTCAAAATCTTTGGTCCATTTTTTCATTGGTTGTTTTCTTATTGTTGAGTTTTAGGAGTTCTTTGTATATTTTGGGTAAACAGTCCTTTATCAGATGTGTCTTTTGCAAATATTTTCTCCCAGTCTGTGTCTTCTCATTCTCTCGATACAGTCTTTCACAAAGCAGAATTTTTTTAACTTTAATGAAGTCCAGCATATCAATTATTTCTTTCATGGACTGAGCCTTTGTTCTATCTTAAAAAGGCATCACTATACCCACGGTCATCTAGGTTTTCTCCTATGTAATTATCTAGGATATATAGCTTTGCATTTTACACTTAGGTCTACCATCCACTTTGAGTTAGTTTTTGTGAGGGGAGGAAGGTCTGTGTCTAGGTTCATTTTTTGTATGTGGATATCCAGTTGTTCCAGCACCATTTGTTAAAGAGACGGTCTTTGCTCCACTGTATTGTCGTTGCTCTTTTGTCAAAGACTACATTTATGGGGGTCTTTTTTGGGCTTTCAATTCTGTTCTATTGATCTATATTTGTCTTTTCACCAATACCACACTGTCTGTATTTCTGTAGTTTTATAGCAAGACTTCAAGTCGGATGCGATCAGTCCTCCAACCCTGTTTTCTTCAATGCTGTGTTGACTATTCTTGGTCTCCATATAAACTTTAGAGTCAGTTTGTTGATATCCATAAAGTAACTTGCTAATATACCTCAAGGGTAAGTCTTGTTAAGAAGAACAGAGTGCTCTGGCATATTTCAAAATGGTTCCTTTTCCCCACCTTTTGCCAGATGCCCTGTGGTGTTTTTTCCCTGATATTTAATTGTGAGAATCTGGTTGAGCTCCTGGAGGTAAATCTCACCATATTGTGGGGGCCCCCAGATAGCAGGGTCCCCCTCAAATTTTTCTCTCAGACTTGCCCACACTGAGTCTCTAGCAATGACAGCTTTTCTTACCCTGGCACTGGTTTCCATAGTAGATTCTAATCATGAATCTCTGCTCCTCTATTGAGCTGTGACTCCCTGTATCTACATGCCTGACTCTCCAGTCTTGGGGCAGTAGTTTGCCTTGTGTCCTCCCCTTTCTTATGGATTCAAGAAGAACTGTAGGCTTTTTTGTTTTGTTTTGTCTGTTCAGCTTTTTACTTGTTAGGATAAAGTAGCAACTTCCAAGCTTCTTACATGTGGAACTGGAAACCAAAGTCTTTCTTGTAAATTTTAGACTTCCATGAATGTCCTGAATGTATACATGAGATTTTTAGATCAGAAACAGATTTCATATTACAGTTGACCTTTGAACAATGCAAGGGTTAGGGGCACTGACCCCCCGTGCAGTTGAAAAATCCACATAAAACTTTTGACTCCCCCAAAACTGAATTACTAATAGCCTACTGCTGACTGGAAACCTTACCAATAACCAGAAGCTTTACTGACAACATAGTCAATTAACACATATTTTGTATGTTACATGCATTCTTACAATAAGGTATACTAGAGAGAAGAGAAGGTTATTAAGAAAATCATATGGAAGGACACCTGGGTGGTTCAGTTGGTTAGGGGGTCTGCCTTCGGCCCAGGTCATGATCCCGGGGTCCTGGAATCGAGCCCCACGTTGGGCTCCCTGCTCAGCAGGGAGTCGGCTTCTGCCTCTCTCTCTCTGACCCTCCCCGACTCCTGCTCTCTCTCTCTTTTAAATAAAATCTTTTTAAGAAAAGAAAATCATATGGAAGAGAAAATAGATTTATAGCACTGTACGTATATTTATAGAAAGAAACGGTGTTTAGGTGGCAGGGACAGGGGCAGCGGGCCTGGCCCACAGGTGGTGATGTGCAGCAGCCTGGTGGCCTCAGCTCCTCAGCACTAGCTGCCTGGGAGGCCTGTGGGCGGCAATAGCAGCCTGAAGTGCAGCACAGCAGCCCCATCTGCCTGGTGGGGTGCCACCAGCCCAAGGTCATCAGCGGCTGTGGCCACATGGGAGCCTGCCAGCCTCCAGGAGGCGACCACGGGGAGTCCCATCACGGGGAGTCTCTGCCTGGCCCGGAGGCTCTCAGGCCCTCAGCTGCCCCTGCACAGTCCCAGGGCCAGAGCAGAGGACTGGGGGGCCTGGGCACTGGGGCCACCAGCCATCCTTGTCCTCTGGGTGTGTTCCTATACTGCAGCCCTGCCTTCTGCCCGCCAGTCCTGGGGACTGCGGATGGACTCAGTGGGCCTCCCCAGATACTCAGAGGGCAGCAGGTGAGACCTCTGTGCCAGTCGCCTTAGATTCGGTCCTGTGGAGACTGGCAGGGCAGTTGTAAATAAATGCCATATGGCTTTTACTGTCAAAGGAAAGGAAAGGGAAAAGGAAAAGGAAGAAAGAAATCCACCTATAAGTGGACCTACGCAGTTCAAACCTATGTTGTTCAAGGGCCTACTGTATTTACTGTGCAGAAAATGACAAGCATGGGCTTCTGTGTCCCTGAAATGATGACAGCAGGGTCAAATGCAAAGACACAGTCTGTACTGTAAGGGAGGAACACAGAAATTTGGCCACTTATGTACAAGAAAAAGAGCCCTCCCTCCCTCCCCTTTGAGAGAGTCTCCTTGGAAACCTCTTACTCTAACCCTTTGGAATAAATAAATATCTCCAGGGCCCAAATAAGCTCAGCAGGTCAGCTTTTTAAAATGTACAAATGTCTGTGTGTCTGGGTTTCATCCCTTTTGAAATTTCGAAAGCCATTACTTAGGAAGATAATGCTCCAACCAAGGTATCCATCCTAGAATTTTTTTTTTTTTTTTTTTTTTTTTTGGCTCTTGGAGCGATAAGACAAAGCTGCTGGGTGGAAGTAGTTAGCTCTGCCTTCAGGGAAACAAATGATTGCAGATCTAATCCTAATAGGTGCAAAGTAACATATCTCTCAGGGGGAAGTGAAAAAATTCTCTATTGAACATTAATTTCTGAGTCTCTGGAGTCTGAGGCTTTAATAGGAACACTGAGAAATCCAGGGGAGATGTATTTTCAAAACAAAACAAAAAACCTTACCTTTCATTCCTTTAACCCTTCCCCCATTTAAATTGTCTTAACTATTTTCTCTACATACAATGAGAGCCACAGCAGAAAATGCAATAATTTTTTGTTTCAACCAAACGTAATTTAGAAAAATCAAGAGAAAAAGGAAAATTATATTTACTCGTATTTTTACTCTTTGTTTTTCTGTCTTCCTTACTGGTGTTCTAAGATTCTTGCATTTTTTTGGTACTATGCTTTATTGAGATCTAGCTCACCTACATACAATTCACTGATTTCAAGTGTACAATTCAATAGTTTTTAGTATATTTACAGAGTTGTGCAACCATCACAATAATCAATTTTATAACATTTTCATCTCCCCCAAAAGAAACCTCATACTCTTTAGCTATCACCCTCCAAGTCCTAGGCAGCCACTAATCTACTTTCTCTCTGTGCAGAATTGCCTATTCTGGAGATTTCATATAAATGGAATCTTGAAATAGTAATGTTTTCTGACTGGCTTCTTTCACTTAGCGTAACATTTTCTAGGTTCATCCCTGTTGTAGCATGGATCAGTACCTCATCCCTTTGTATTACCGAATAATAATAATATCCCATTTTGTGGATACACCATATTTGATTCATCTATTCATCAGTTGATGGACATCTGGGTTGTTTCACTTTTTGGCTATTATGAGTAATGCTGCCATGAATGTTAATGTACAAATTTCTGTGGGACATATACTTTCATTTTTCTTGGGTACCTACCTAGGAGTGAAACTGCTGGGTCAAGTGGTAACTCTAGGGTTCAAACTTTGAGGAAGTGCCATATGGTTTTCCAAAGCAGCTGCACCATTCTACATTCCCACCAGCAATGTCTGAGGGCTCCCAATTCCCCACATCCTCACCAGCATCTGTTGTCTTTTTCATAGTAGCCATCCTACTGAGTGAGGAGTGTATCTCACTGTGGCTTTGCTTCACATTTTTCTGGTGACTAATGGTGTGGACACTCTTTATATCTGATTATTGGCCATTGGTTCATCTTCTTTGGAAAAATGTCTATTCAGATACTTTGCCCATTTTAAACTTTTTTTTTTAATGACTGAACTGCTAGAGTTCTTTATATATTATAAATACAAGACCCCTATCAGATATATGATTTGAAAAAATTTTTCCATTATGTGGGCTGTCTTTTCACTTAAAAAAAAAAAAAGATTTATTTTAGAGAGGCAGGGAGGGGCAGAGTGAGCCTCAGGCCAACTCCACACCCAGCGGGAGCCCGATGCAGGGCTAGATCACAACCTGAGTGGAAACCAAGAGTTGGTTGCTTAACTGACTGAGCCACCCAGGCACCCCAAGTCTTTTCGCTTTCTTGATGGTATTTTTTGAAGGACAAAAGTTTAAAATTTTTATGAAATCCAATCTATTTTTTCTCTGGTTCTTATCCTTAGGGTGTCCTATTTAAGGAAGCACTGCCAAATCCAAGGTCACAAACATGTGCTCCTATATTTTCTTCTAAGAGTTTTACTTATTATTTTATTTTTATTTATTTTTTTTAGAGAGAGAAAGAAGGGGTGGGGGAGGGACAGAGGGAGAGCAAGAATCCCAAGCAGGCTCCATGCTCAGTGTGGAGCTGGACATGGGGCTCGATCCCACAACCCAGAGATCACAACCCAAGCCAAAAATCAACAGTTGGACACCCAACTGAATGAGCCACCCAGGCTCCCCCTTCTAAGAGTTTTATCGTTTTAGCTCTTAAATTCAGGTCTTTGATCTTTCTTGAGTTAATGTTTGTATAGGGTATGTTAGTGGGTAAGTTGCCTACTTTTTTCTTTTCCTTTCTGTGTTAAGAATTTCCTCTAGCCATTCTTTTAAAGTAGTTCTACTGGCAACTGACTAATTTTCTTAGTTTTTCTTCATTTCAGGTCTTGATTCACCCTTCATTCCTAAAGGACATTTTCATAGAATATAAAACTGTGGGTTGACAGATCTTTTCTTTCAGTGCTTGAAAAATGTGCTATTTCCTCTGGCTTCTATGCTTTCTGTCATTTGGATTATTTTTCCTTTAATAGGTAAGGGGTCATTTTTCTCATTGCTAAAGAATTTTTTGTCTTTCCTTTACAGAATTTTTATCATAGATCTCAGTGTGGCTTTCTTGGGCTTATCTTGGGGATTTGTTCAGCTTCTTGAATATGCTGGCTTTTATCTTTTGTCAAATTAGGGACATTTTCAGCTATTATTTCTTTGAACACTTTCTCAGCACCACACTGTTTTCTCATCTCCTTCTGAGACTCCAATAATACAAATAGTAAATCTCACTGCTCCCTGTGGCTCTGTTGTTTTTTTTTAAACTGTTTTTCTCTATTGTTTAGATTAGGTAATTTTCTACTTTTTTATTGCTTACATGTTTACTTTTTTTTATACAGATGCATATACTTTATGACAATCCAGGTTTTATATTTAGGATTATAATTTATATGTATAGATATTTGTAATAGTAATTGTTATTTGCCTATAAACCTCAGGACCCCCTCCATCACCCTCAAATAATGAATGTCAGCCTAAGACACCCACTTGCCCATTTGGGCCACTTTTGTCACCTCTCAACAGGTTCCAGTACCCTCCTGCCCTCACCTTCCCTCGTTCTCCCACATCTGCTCAATCTCGAGAGACCACAGCAAAGCAATTTTGCCACAAACACATTGAAGAGATGACCTCTCAGTCTGGCATCTGAAAGCAAGAAGCTAAGTACAGGACAGAACCAATGGGCAGCTGGCCAGCCAGCCATTTAGGAGCCTCTACCCAAACTCTTCAGTATGGAGTATGGCTCAGGCCACCCATCAAGCAAACACAAATCTTCAAAACTGCTGCTGACCCAACAGAGTCCTACTGTGACCACAGCTGTCCCACGGACCCAGCAGGACTGAGGGACAGGTTCTGCCCCAACAGAAGGGCAAGGGCGGGAACATCCGAAGCCCACTTGGGGAGAGAAACTCACTTGCGAGTCCTGGGAATCTCTCGCCTTCCAGGATGCCCGGAGCCCTGGGGGCCAAAGTCCCAGGAAACCGGCACAAGTCCCAGGGGCTCCAGGGGCTCCAGGCTTACATCTGGCAAGGTCAAAGGCTGCAGCACCCCAGAACACACAGTTACATTCTCAAATCAGAAAATAAGGTGGGTCTGGCCAGCAGAGGAACTAAATGGGAGCCTGCTTGATAATATTCAGTGCGGTCAGCCTTGGCCACCTTCCACCACCTGACCACAGCCAATCTCCTCTTCCTTCACAGCACAAGCTGATCCCAAGGGAAAAAACAGCCCTCACTCCCGGAACCCAAGCCATGCTAATGAATACACAGGCTACAGCTGGTCCTCGGGCACTTTGGGCTACCTATCCTGAGCACGGCTATCCAGAAAGAGCTAGGGCTTAGTCACTTTCATGCACTTCACACAGGTTTTAGAAAAAAAGAAACACACATACCACACCACTCAGGTACTCACGCACATCCTCAGGCTAGTTGGTCCTCCTGGTAGCTGCGAAGTGTCTGAAATTCGTCCCCAGAGACCATCCTGCCTGTTCCTCCAGCCTTCTTTCTGAAGAACAGCTTTAGCATGTTGCTCTCGTTTGGCCCTGTGATGGGGTGCTGGCTGCTTCACCCCAGCTCCACCATCAGAAAATGTTCTCTTTTGAACCCCAGGAGGGACAGCTGAGTGCCAGGGTTGGGGCCTGGTGGGGAGAAGTGGGGGTGGAGCGTGGGGCATCCCAGGAGGGCAAACAGGGTGCATCATGAGGTTTAGGATGTGTTGGGGGGTAAGTGCAGGTCCAGGTTGGGGGGGCAGACAGAGAATGGGCTGGAATGCACTGAGCCTTACGGGGAAACTCAGGGAACGATGAGGTTAAGCCTAAGGTGCTGTGGCCATGACCCCTCCTTTAAAGGAAGCCCAATCTAGGATCTCAGGAGATCCACCGGCGTGGCAGGTGAGTCCTGGGATGAGAAACACCTGGGTGCCCCAGGTGCCAGAGGCTTCCCCATCTCAAACTCCTTCTTAAAGCGTCTGGCTCAAGCCACTTATCAACCAAACTCCAATTATTGTCAATGCCTCATGCCCCCTTTTCCCCGCGTCCCCCACCTCGGGTCAGCAGCACCTGGGCCCAAGGGCCGAGCAGTACCCGGAACTTGGGCCCAAAGACTCTGCAGGGGCAGGATGCCGGGGTCCAGGACAGGGGAGCGAACCGGGAGCAGATGCAGAGCCTGCCCTGGAGAGAGGCTTATGGCCCCAGGGCTGCAACTCCAGCTTCTGTTTCGGAATCCTGGGGCCCCAATCTGATGTGTGCCAAGGTCCAAGGCCACAACTACCCAAAGGCGCCTTTCCATTCTGAAATTTCCAAGCTCACTGACGTTCCCCCACTCTGTCCTTCCTTTCTACTGTTGAGTCCATCAAGTGAGTTTTCCATTGCAGCTATGGTGATATTTTAAAGTTCCCATTTGTGTCTTCTTTAAATCTTCAATTTCTTTGGTGGGACTTTCTATTATTTGCTGAGACTTTGTCTTTTCATTTGTTTCAAGCTTGTTCATCACTGCTCATTGAAACTTTTTTTTAATGAGTAACAGCTGTTCTAACATTCTTGTCGGATCATCCCAAAGTCTGTGTCGTGGAAGCGTTGCTAGCTGTTAATTATCTTTTCTCATTCAAGGTATAGTGATTTTCCTCTCAGACATTTTGGGTTATGAGACTCTGGATCTTAATTAAATTTTCCGTTGAACACGCGTCCTCTGCCCGTGCGCGAGCGCTGGGGAGAGGAGCGAGCGCCCCCTGCTGCAGCAAGGTAAGTATAGACGTTTCCTCACCCCGCCTCCGCGGGCGCGGTATCGGGCGGGGGTCGGGGGGGGAGGGGCGTCCAGGCTCCTGCTTTGGGTTTCTTTACCACCGCCCTGGCGGGGGCTTGGGGCCCCTTGTTGCAGTGGGGCAACGATAGAAGTCTAGGCTCTGCAGGGGCGCCTCAGTGGCTCGTTGGTTGAGTTTCATGCTATTGGTTGCAGCTCAGGTCATGATCTCAAGGCTGTGGAATCGATCCCTGCGTGGGGCTCCGCGCTCAGCCGGGAGTTTGTTTGAGATTCTCTCCCTCTGCGCACCCCCTCCCTGCTCTCACTCTCTCAAATAAATAAATAAACCTTAAAAAAAAAAAAAAAAAAAAAAGCCTGGACTCTCCATTTGGAGATGGGGCCGGTTGGAGCCAGTTTTCCTGGCTGGAGCAGAGCTGCTCTTTCTCGTGCTTAGTAGCCTCTTACCTGGTCCTTCAGCTAGAGGGGGCAGGCTTTTCTGGAGGCTTTTCTTGTCTGCACGCACCGGTGTCTCCAGCTTTTATGCTTCTCTAGCACTCGTTCTACGTATATAAAGCACAACACTAACAAAGACAAAAGACAGAATTCAACATCACCCCCCTGCCCCAGGTCCCCAGTCTCTAGCTGGTCGGCCACCTTCTCTCCACCTTTTAGTGCTTTCTGATTTTTGTGTTCTCTATAATGCCCAAAGTTCTTAGTGCTACTTAGCAGGCCAAAGAGGGAGACGTGTTTATTGTCTTCTAGGGAACTGAAATCCCCATTTTTGTTGACTATTTTTAAACCTTTTGCCGTTCCTGAAGGTGGGACACGTGCACGCGAAATGGGGAGTCTCCATCTATGAAGGACAGCACACTTGCTTCTGCACGTGGTTTACCAAGGGCCTTCACCTTTACCTCTGTACTGGTTTTCTGTGGCCACTAAAACAGATTACCAAAAACTTGGTGGTTTCAAACAACACCAATGTCTCATCCTGCGGTTCTGTGGGCTAGCAGTCAGACAGGGGCTACAGTCAATGTGCTGGAAGGGCCGTGTTCCTTTCTGTAGCATCTAGGGGAGAATCTTCCCTGCGCTTTTCCAGCTTCTAGAGGCTGCCCACATTCCTGGGCTCATGGCCCCCTTCCTCTGTCTTCCAAGCCACAGCCGGTCAGCTTCTCAGAGTCCGTGACTCTGACCTCCTCTTCTGCCTTTTACTTGAGGACCGTTGTGATTGCAGTGGGCTCACCTGGATCATATGGGATACGCTCCCTATGTGAATGTCAGCGGATTCCAACTGCAACCAGCTTAATTCCCACCGGCCAGGAAACCGCACGTACTCCTAGGCTCTGAGGCTTAGCACATGGACATCTTCGAGGGCCATGATTCTGCCTCCCATACCATCTCACTCCATGCAGGCACAGCTGGTAGACGGTGGCCCTGACCCCAGGGTTACCGCTTCCGGGGAGAAGAACAAGAACTCCCCACAAGAGCTCCGGAAGGCAGGTCTCATCAGTGTTGTTTCCCTTTACGGGTAGAAAAATGGAGGTCTGGCAAGACTAGGTATTTTGTCCTGGGTCACAAGACTACTGCTGTGCGGTATCCTAAAGCAGGATCGACACTGCAGGGTCAGATGTCAAAAGCAGGCATCCTTCCGGCCAGAGGAGCTCCGCCTGTGTGGACAGCCCCTTCTGTGCCAGAAAAGCCCATTTTCAGAGCCAGATCAGGCTGGATTCAAGTGTGGCCATGAAAAATCAAAAAGACCCCTGCCTTCTGGAGCCTGTGGGGACAGTCTAGCCCTGCCTCAGACAGGTCACAGCTAGTCACAGCCTCAGGTCTCCCTTTCCTCTGGGCCCTGGTCTGGGGAAAGAAGGTGGTCCCGGTGAGGGATAGTAGTAGGATGGGGTACCACAGTGACCCCTCCCTCCCTGTTCAGGGTCCCAGGTCCTAGAGACTAGCCCAGTACATCATGTTTCCCCTTGCTCGAAGCAGGGATGCATGGAGGCTGGCTCTGTGCTGAATAAGAGCGAGGGCATCCGGAGGGGGCAGCTCCAACTCCCACACTTTCTGGGTCCCATGTCCACCTCAGAACATGCCAGCTTTAGGGGCGCAAGTGGTGGCTGCACACGGATGAGAGTCCACAGCCCTGGGCAGGTTGTGTCTCGGGCACTGGGGAAAGAGTCTTGGCTTCATGATCCCACTTCGCTTCATTTAGGTTCCCCTCAGTTGGTCTCCGTGAGAGTCTGGGAGGCACCCTATTAACCCCGGAGAACTGCCCCTTGCAGTGGGGCCCTTGTCACCACAGCGATGCCCTTGGAGGAACCATAAAGCAGGCCTCCCGAAGTGCGACCCATGGACTTGCCAGAAGTCACATTCTCAGGCTCTACCCCCAGACCTAAAGTAACGGGGTCGGCTCTGGTGCACTAAAGTTGTGTTAAAGGATCATTTTCAGCAAAAAAAAAGGACTGATAGAAAATAAACCTGTGTTAAAGGTTGTATTTAACTCATTAGTGAAGAAACCTGAAGGATGTGACAATCAATTCAAAGGAGAATCCAAAGCACAGACACATTTACACATCAGGAGTACTTGACAAACTTGCACATGGATCCCAAACTGGCTTTTCCACATGGGGGGGGGGGTTGTCTTTCCAGCAAAGAGAATTCATTTGCATGCCTGTAGACAAGAAGTATTTTGCACTGGGGCGCCTGGGTGGCTCAGTCCTTAAGCATCTGCCTTCGGCTCAGGTCATGATCCCAGGGTCCTGGGATTGAGCCCCACATCGGGCTCCCTGCTCCGCGGGAAGCCTGCTTCTCCCTCTCCCATTCCCCCTGCTTGTGTTCCCTCTCTCACTGTATCTCTCTGTCAAATAGATAAATAAAATCTTTAAAAAAAAAAAAAGTATTTTGCACTGCTATCAGTCATCTACAACTTATAGTTATAAAACGGCACTTTGGGGGGAACCTGGCTGGCTCAGTTGGTGGAGCATGCGACTTAATCTCAGGGTCATGAGTTCAAGTCCCACGTTGGGTATGGAGCCTACTTAAAAAGGAAAAAAAATAAAAAATAAAAAATAAAATAGCACTTTGGCAATAAAAGGCCAGAATCAGATAATCCCAAAGCGTGTGATCTAAACAATTCATAGTTTCCATGAAATCATACACTTTCCCCTACACTTGAGAACCCCCCAGCTGAAAGGACCCAATACACTTTGGTCACACCACAGCCTGGCTTACTGGGGGACACGCCCTCAGCAAGGCGTGGGCTCTTAGTTAGCCCTAGCCCCATCACCCTTCCCGAGGATTGGGAGAGGCTCAGGCAGCCCCTGGAGTGCTGCATGTTGCTTGTTACTTTGACAAGGACCCTGGATTTCTATGGTGAGGATCATTATGACTCATCAGTAACCCACCTGTGAATGCCTCTGAACCCACCGGGAATGAGCAATTGACTTGATGGGAGTCTGAAATAATTTGCTTCTAAAAGGAATGAATTTGCCAGGGAATACCAGCTTTAATTATAGACAGACATTGCCAGACCTTGCATTCTAGTCATTTCTTTAGAGCTTACATCTACCAAAATGACTAGAATTGCCTCTAAAATGTCAAGATGTGGGGTTTTACAGGTCTCTGCCTCTTTTTTAGCCGTGGAAAGCGAGAGTCCAAGCTGCTGGAGCAGCTGAGCCGACCACAGGACCTGCAGCCGCCTGTCACCTCTGGGCCCGAGCTCCAGCTGCGCTGTGTGTTCTCCGCTCGCCTTTTCTCCGTTGGACCCAGATCCCCCTCTGCACTGACTGAGGTGGGAGGGTGCTGGGAATGAGGGCCCAGGTGTGGTCTATGTCCAGAAACGGTACTCTGTGAGCCAGAGTAGGGCAAGCAGACGGGGGCCAGTTCATTCCTGGATCAAATAATGTACCCCCCCAAGAGCAGCGAGAACTTCTCAGAGCAGAAAACACATCCAAAAGCAACCATGCAGTGCCTGGTACACAGTAATTCCTCAAGAAATGTGTTTAACCAATCCTGGGCGCCTGGGTGGCTCCGTCCGCTGAGCATCTGACTCTTGATTTCGGCTCAGGTCATGATCTCCGGGTTGTGAGTTCGAGCCCTGCATCGGGCTCCATGCTCAGTGGGGAGTGTGCTTGAGATTCTTTCCTCCCACCCCGCCCCTCCTCTGCTCTCTCTCACTCTAAAATAAATAAATGAATCTTCTTAAAAAATACGTTTAACCAATCCCAGTGGCATTTACTATGCTGCTTTACGTGGAAATTGGACTCCTCACCCTCCCCTTTTTTTCCTGGGGGAGGAGGTTTAGCCTTGGCTTAAAAATAAGCAGCTGATCTAGGCTCCTGGGGAGGTCTCGACGGATCAGGCTCGGCATACCTTGTGCGCAGGTCCTATGGGAGCACGCATTCAGGGCCAGATGTGGGGTGCAGAGGAGGATGGGCAGAAAAGACAGGGCACCGGAGAAGTCAAGACGGTGAAGGGGGAGGGGGCACAACCCCTTTGATTATTCATTTGTTGAGTAAACATATATTGAGCACTTACCACATACGAGGCTGAAATGGAAACCGTCCATCCAGGAGTTTCCCAGTCGGGGTTGCCTGGAATCTTAAAAGGTGTTCGGTGGGAAATGGATCCTGATGACACACATGCGTGAAACTCTGGGTTAGACCAATTTCGACGAGTCTCTACTGTTCCCCTGTGTTCTCACCAGAGGTGACTTGGGCCCGGGGTGCAAGAGGAAGGGGGCCGAGTCTGTGAGCAATGTGCGCTCTGGGGGAAATCCTGATGGATGCGACGGGGCTGGCTGCTCCAGGCCAACTTCCTCCTCAAAATACAAGGACCCGGAGCCTGTAGGGAGGCCAAAAGGCAAGCGGAATCAGAGCGTGGAAAAGAGAGGACGATGAAGGAGCTGGCCAAAGCAGCCTCCCCATGCAGACCCCTCTTCCTCGAGGTGGTCCCAGAGCAGCATAGGGGTCTCCTAGAGCTCGGGGGGCTTCCAAGCAAACAGGCTAGCCCTGTCACTGCCCCAAGTCAGTGGCCCCAGCCTGAGTCTCCAGGCTCTCCGGGCTCTGGCCTTATCTGCCACAAGTGCTGGAGATAATGACGTAGAGCCTTAGCTCTGGGCCGCCTGCCTCCCCCCAGCCCTGCTGGTGCTCCAAGACTGCGAGGAGCACTGGACTGCCAGCATGTGGCTGGCAAACACCAGAAGGTTCCATGCTGGGACTCCCTAATCCTTAGGGTCTCAAAAGGATCCGGGCAGTGTCTGCTTCCACTTCGAGTCCAGCTACAGCCTGGTCGTGACCTCCTCTGAGCTACTGCAGCAGATCCTGGCCTGGCCTTTCTTGTCCCTTCTCTCTGCTTGTCGCCACCCCCACCACCACCCCGACAGCCAGACCCACTTTCTGGCAGGCAGGCAGTTAACGCTGAGCTCCAGCATTTGGGCAGACAACAGGCAAAGAGCAGTGGGCAAGGTCCACATCTCATCCTTAGGAATGGTGGAGCCCAACGTAATAGTGGGCACAGAGCAGGTTCTCCTTACAAGTTCGCTGAGTGACCGACCTTAGTGATGAGCAAGACGTGTGTGGATGCTGCCCTCGTCTTCTCATGGTCTAGCAGGGGAAATCGGTACGAGTTAAACAGTTGCAAATGATTAAGTGAACAATTACGTTTTAAGCACCAGGAGGGCAAAATACAAAATTCTGTGGAGGCCACCGTCTGAGCTGGACGGGTAGTGAGCAGTCAGGCAGGCTTCCTGGAGGAAGTGAGATTTAAGCTGAGACTTAAAGGATGAGAAAGTCGGCTGGGTGAAGAGCAGAAAAAAGAACATTCCAGGTGGAAGGAATAGCATGAATGGGGCCCTGAAGCACGGCTCCGGTCACAGCCCTCTCTTGGCTTGGTTCCCCTCAGTAATCCCCATGACTGCAGCCCCGCAAAGCCCACACTCCTCATGTGGGCCCCCCAAGCTCAGGCCAAGCTCTTCTGTCAAACTTCTCTCCTCCTGCTCTCCTGCAGAGCTCAGGACCCCACCAGATGGGCTACTCTTGTCCTCAGCGCCTACCCTGTGTTCCCAGCTCTGTGCCTTTGCAGAGCTGCTGAGGCCCCCAGGGACTGCCCTTTCCTCCCATCTCCACCAGTTCAAATCCCTCCACAGTTCCAGTTCTGGGCGTGACGGAAAAGGCACAGTCCACCCTGCGTGTCCCACTGAAGGCAGCTATATCCCCGGCCAGCCACCCAGAGCAGCCGGGGACCCTGACAAGTACACAGTGGCAGTGGATTGGGGTGGGAGGTGGCGTCTGGAGCACCAAGCCCCAGCGGTGAGCTCACTGCCAACAGTCTCCCCTGCCTGGGCTGGAGGCAGCCGGAAACCTGCTCGTGGACCAGGGTCCTGAAAGCCTGATCAGCAGTTTGACTCTCGCAGGTCTTACCAGAGAATCCTTACTGAGCACATCTGCATCTGTGACACCACTGTCCTGCCAGCACCAGGGACCTGCTCCCACAGTTTGCTGCCCCATGGAGGGGTGCCTGTAATGTGCCAACCCAGAGTCTTCCCCGCAGCAGGCCTGATGGCCAGGCCACCGGCAACAGCTCAGAGTCAGTAGACGCGTGGCAAAGTTCATCAAGGGGAGTACTGGCCAGGGAGACAGGACTGGAACGGGTTCTGCCCCGAGGGATCAGTCATGGTCACTGTTTTACGGCAGCGACATGGAGCAACGGCAATGGTGCCGGGGAGGCCATGAGCCAGGCCCTGGCATTCAGGGCGGTCTTCCTGAATCGAGGACCCCATTAAGTCGGTGGCTTTGCTTTAGGGGGAGTGCTGCCACTTGACAGAAAACAGACATTTGGTAAGGCCAGGCCAGTAGGCTCTTGAAAATGCCATTCCCATGGAACAGAGACGCCTGCCCGGCTCTTTTCACCTTGCTAGTCATTGAGTCTGAGTTGATCTGCCCCCAAATATGGGGATGTCAGGCCAAAGAGTTCCAAGGCATCCATGGGTCAAGCATGCCGTTTCAACAAGAGCTTGCTAATAACGTCCTCAAATAAAGAACACAAATCATGCATTTGGTGGCTTGTCCAGCAGGTGGCACTGTTACACTAGGAAATGTCCCTAAGTAACCCTGCAGCCATTAAATCTTTGATGGAAAACGATTTCTCTTTTTATTGCTGGAATTCTGTATTGTTTCTCCGGGACCACCAGGAGGGTTTAGGGAGGAAAGCGGGGAGGGTGCAGTCTACATGAACCACTAGCATTTCTGTACATGCAGCAACTCCGGATGGGAGAATCCCCTCTGACACTTACCGGAGGGAAAGCGCAGACACAAAACTCAAGGATATTTACGATCCTTCAGCAGTGGGAAGCCACAACACTACAGTGAATGACCCACAGGGCCCCACCCTCAAGACCACTTAGGCTTTCCTTCCCTACCTTTCCTTCACCAAAACCCCATCAGTTGAACTTAGACTTCTTTCTCTGTGAGAACATGGATCAGAGTCTAACATGCACACAAGTCAGGGACTGCAGTGACATGAGTCCTTAAAACCAGGAGCCCAGGCTATCCCCCGGCTGGGAGCACAGGGAGTGGTGGAGGCTAGCCCAGGGAGAACAGCGGAAGCAAAAGGAAGCAAACAAGGTCAGCTTCTTTTCTCCCTTCCTTCAGGGTCTATACCTGAGCATGGGCACTTCTTCCTCCCAGTTTCCGGTGCCTGAGCCCTGGGGCTTCTTCCCCCTACAGTGGCCACCACATTCCAACTTGTGATCCTCGGTGCTTTGGGCACCTCCATGCCCAGTGCTGAGAAATGGCCCAGGTAAGAGTGGTCAGGGTTTGCCATCTTGGTGCACACAGTAGGAGATGTAGGAGAGCAGATGCTCAAAGACTGTCTTCCCCAACACTGAAAAAAATTATACAATAAGATAATGTCAAAAATATATTAGATAACTTAAAATGGAATACTAAATACAAACCAACAAAGTTTAACCCAAATGTAGAAACGGAGAAACAAAAGTGAAAAATAGAGGGAAAAAATAAATAATAAAATGGGAGGCCTAGATCCAAATACATCAATTATTACATTAAATGTAAATGAAGTAAACACACCAATTAAAAGATAGAGGTTGAGAGCACAGATTTTTAAAAAATGACCCAAGTACATACTGTCTAAAGAAACTCTTCAAATATTATGACAGAGGTAGGGTAAAAGAAAAAGTATGAAAAAAACTGTAACATGGAAACCCCAACCAAAACAAAGCAAGGGTGACCATATGAATAGCAAAGTAAACTTCAGAGCAAAAAAAATTACAAGTTAAAGAGAGACATTACATACAGACAGAAGAATCAATTCACTAAGAAGGCATAATAACAATTCTAAATGTCTAATACCCAAGAATAGACCTTCAAAATATAAGAAGCAAAACTTGTCAGAGCAGAAAAGGAGTAGATATATCCACTGGTATACTTGGAAACTGCAACCATCCTCTATGTCATTATCTAGAAATAAAAGACAGAAAATTAGCAAAGATAGAACTGAACACCACCACCAACTAACTTGAATTAATTGACATTTATAGAACATTCCACACAACAATGGCAGACTACACACTCTTTTCAAGTGCACATGGAATGTTTACGGAGGTAGACCATACTGTGAGTCATAAATCAAACCTTAACAAATTTAAAAGGATTTAAATCATACAAAATATACTTTCTGACTATAATGGAATTAAACTATAAATCAATAACAGGAAGATAACTGAAAATTCTCCAAACACTAGGAAAGAAATGATACACTTTTTCAAAGGAAATTAGAAAATATATTAAACTGAGAGAAAATTAATATATAACATATCACGGTTTGTAGGATATAACTAAAGTGGGAGAGGAGTTTACCACGCTAAATGCTTGTATTACAAAACAAGGAATGTCTCAAAGCAACCATCCAAGCTTGCACGTAAGAAACTGGGTGGGGAGGGGGGCAAAATAAACCCAAAGTAAGTAGGAGGAAGGAAATAATGAAGAGCAGTTATTAATAAAATTGGAAACAGAAAATCAATGAAACCAAGAAGTGGTTCTTTGAAAGACCAATAAAATTGATTTTCTCTAGTCAGACTAACAGAAAAAGAGAGAAGACAGAAATGACCAAATCAGGAATGAAAAAGGAAATATAACTACAGATCTCATAGACATTAAAGCAATAATAACATCTCTGTGCAAATGAATTTGGCAAACTACATGAAATGGACCAAATTGTCAAAACCCACAAACTACCAAAACTCACCCGTCATAAAATAGGTAACTCAATTTTAAAACATTCTCATCACCCAAAAAAGAAACCCTGTGCCCATTAGGAATCACTCCCCTTTGCCCCCCTAAACCTCCAGCCCTAGGGCACCATTAATTTACTTCCTGTCTCTATGGATTTGCCTATTCTGGACATTTCATACGAATGGAATCATATAGCATGTAGTCTTTGTGACTGGTTTCTTTCTTTTACCATAATCAAGGTAAGTCCATTTGTAGCCTGTGTAAGTCCTTCAGTTCCTTTTATGGTTAAATAATAGTCCATCATATGGATGTACCACATTTGATTGATTAGTTGATAGACATTTGGGTTATTTCCACTTTTTGGCTATTATGAATAATATACCTACAAACATTTGTATGTAAGTTTTTACGTGGACATATGTTTTCATTTCTCTTGGGTATATTAGGAGTGAAATTGCTCGGTCATATGGTAACTGCATGTTTATCTTTTTGAGGAACTTCCAGACTTTTCCAAAGTAGCTGTACCATTTAGAGTCCCGCCAACAGTATATCAGGGGTTCCTTACAACACTTATTTCTTATCTTTTTAAAAATTCTAGTCATCCTAGTGAATGTGAAGTAGCATCTCATTGTGATTTAAATTTGCAGTACCCTGATGACTAATGATGTTAAGGCTTCTTTTCATTTGTTTATTGGCCATCTGTAATCTTCTTTGGAGAAGTGTCTATTTGAGATCCTTTGCCTATTTTTAAATTAGGTTGTCTTTTTATTATTGAATTGTAAGTGTTCGTTATATATTCTAGATACAAGTCCCTTATCTGATATATGATTTGTAAATATTTTCTTCTCCTCTGTAAGTTATCTTTTTACTTCCTTGGTGGTATCTTTTGAGGCACAAAACTTTTTAATTTTGAAGAAGTTTGTTTTATCTTTTTTTCTTTTGTTGCTTGTGCTTTTGGTGTCATATCTAAGAATGCTTGTTTTTTTTTTTTTAAGATTTTTATTTATTTTTGAGAGAGAGAGAGAGAGCGTGCGTGAGCACGAGTCAGGGAGAGGGGCAGAGGGAGAAGCAGACTCCCTGCTAAGCAGGGAGCCTGATGTCGGGCTCGATCCCAGGACCCTGGGATCATGATCTGAGCCGAAGGCAGATGCTTAACTGACTGAGCCACCCAGGTGCCCCTAAGAATGCCTGTTCTAATCCAAGATCATAAATGTTTATATCTATATTTTTTTCCTAAGAGTTTTTTTTTTCCCCCCCACATAAAAGCTCTTAGTTTTTGTTTGGTGGGGTTTTTTTTTAAGATTTTACTTATTTTAGAGAGAGAAAGCATGAGCAGGGGGAGGGGGAGGGACAAGCAGAGTCCATGCTGAGCTCTAAGCCAGACATGGGGCTTGAACTCATGATCCTGAGATCATGACCTGAGCTGAAACCAAGAGTTGGCTGGTTAACCGAGCCACCCAGGTGCCCCAAAAGTTCTTAGTTTTTTAACCCTCTCATAAAAAATCTCAGTCACCACAGATAAAGTCACTGCAGAATCTTTACTCCTTTTGTTGTCCAATCTCCAGCTCACTCGTTGCCAGCGCCAACACTGGCTTTTGCAGTCTCCCTGACTTTCTTCATTCCGTTCTTGCATTCCTTTCCCTGTTTTCTTGAGATATTTTTCTTCTCATGCAGGCCATGTCTTGCAAGCCTATGTTTAGGTTCATTTTTCTTTGCATAATCCAAGGAATCCTAAATCATGCCAAAGCCAGTTGTCTTGCCACCCCCAAAATGGTTCTGAATCCAAATACAAAGATGACATCTGGTGTGGTCTTGTACATTTCCGCTAGTTTTTCCCAAAAATCTGTCTTAGGTACTGTTGCCTTTCTGGGGTGAAGAACATCAATGACCATCTGTTTCCACTGAAGTAGTTGGTCGGTCATGAACTTCCTGGTCTGGATAGTTACTGTGTCATTCATGATGGTGGCCAAACTTCAAGCAGTCAGGCAGGAAAAGAGAGCTTTCTGAGAGTTTTATCATTTGAGTTCTAACATTTAGGTCTAGGATCCATTTGAGTTAATTTTGACATGTGTATGGTTTGAGCAAGGGACCTTTTGTATATGAATATCCAGTTGCTAAAAAGACTATTCTTTCCCCATTAAATTGTCTTGGCAGGCTTGTTGAAAATCTATGGACTATAAATATGAAGAAGAGTTTATTTTTGGACTCTCAATTCTCTCTCATTGGTCTGTATGCCTATTCTTATACCAATACCACACTTTCTTGATACCGTAGCCTTGTAGTAAATTTGAAATGCGCAAGTCCCCCACTTTGTTCTTCTTTGTTTTGACTATTGTTGGTCCCTGGCATTTTCATATGAATTTCAAGATCAGCTTATCAATTTCAACCAAAAAGGCACTTGGGATTGTATAGAGATCGTATTGAGTCTGTAGGCTAGATAGGGAGTACTGCCATCTTAAGAATATTAAGTCTTTGGGGCACCTGGGTGGCTCAGTCAGTTAAGGGTCCAAGGTGGTTTCAGCTCAGGTCATCTCGTGGTCCTGAGATTGAGCCCTGCGTCGAGCTCTGTGCTCAATGCAGAGTCTGCTTCAGATTCTCTCTCCCTCTCCCTCTCTCCTTTGCCCCTTGCCCTGCTCGGGCTCTCTCTTTCTCAAATAAATAAATAAAATAGTTTTTTAAATATTGTCTTCCCTATTTATTTAGGTTTTCTTTAATTTCTTTTGATAATGTCTTAAAGTTTTTGATGTTCAAGGCTTATACTTCTTTAGTTAAATTTATTCCTGTTTTATTTTTTGATGCTATTATAACTGTAATTATTTTCTTAATTTCACTTTTGGATTATTTACTGCGAGTGTATACAAGTAAAATTATTTTTTTGTATCTTGCATGTACAGTTTATATTTTTGGTGTATTGATCTTGTATTTTGTAATTTTGCTGATTTCATTAATTAGTTTTCTTTTTTTTTTTAAGATTTTATTTATTTATTTGTCAGAGAGCGCACAAGCAGGGGGATCGGCAGGCAGAGGGAGAAGCAAGGAGCCTAATACAGGGCTCCATCCCAGGACGCTGGGATCATGACCTAAGCCAAAGGCAGATGCTTAACCGACTGAACCACCCAGGCGCCCCAGTTAGTTTTTATTTTTAGTGCATTCCTAAAGATTTTGCCAATTCACGATTACGTTGTATGCACACAGATAGTTGGAGGAACGATCACAGGAAACAGTGAATGTGTCTGGTAAATAGAGAGCTCTCCCGGGTGACAGCTTGTCTCATGCTCCCTTGTTAGGTGCTATTCCCCTCTTCCTACCCCCACTTCCTCTGCAGTGGTCCTCTACAAGGCCTCCTCTGCAGGGCCACTGTGAGCATGAGGCTGGCACCGGGCACAGGGCAGGGGCTCAGCGAGGGTCTGTCCCCTCCCTGCCTCCCTCCTGCATGCGGTGGAAGCTTTAGTGGTCCACACGGGCAGTTCACTTCCTCTGAGTCAGGTGCTGTGCTTGCCTCCTTTGGAGGAGCGTCTCATTCAGTCGGTGAGTGGGGGCACCACTCTGTGCCCTGCTCTGTGGGCAAGGCCCTTCCGCTGCTCTGGAGCATCGTGAGCAGCAGGCCTGGGGGGGTTAGGGGGGGGCGTTGGGGGGACACAACTCCAGGCAGAAGAATCCTCTCAGTCCTAAGCCCTGCCTGATGGCTGCCAGGCTGAGCTGCAAGGCTCGGCCAGTCCAGGGAGGGCACAGGGGCACAAGTGTGGATTCCGCCCCAGTGGGAGCCCCAGCCCCCCAATACCTTTCCCGTCGCAGGTAATCACAGCTGCACACCAACACAGGATTTCTCAGAGATATTATTCCCTAAGTTGAAAAAAAAAAAAAAAACCCAATGCTATTATGAGCAAAGTCTGTTGAAAGAAGCGCTGAGAACATTTTGGAGATGCATTGCTGTTAGTCGGTTTTATGGCACATTTGCATTTAAATAGATTCTTTAACTCTTTTTCTGAACTTCACAATAATACGGCCTTAAAATGCTGACTAATAGGGTGGCGTGTGCTTAATTTTCACTTTAATTTTAACATTGATACATTGTCTTATCGTCGCCATTCTGGCTCAAATGACACTTGCAAATGCAAGTTTTAAATTTTTTTTGTTCTTTTTGGTTAAAAATCAGACAGATCCTGGACCTGCATTACAGAAAAGGTGCTCATCTTGTCGGCTGGTCCAGCTGTCCCAGGTCTAAGCTCTTCTTAGAAGTCAGCCGGTCGTGTCTCCCACCTCCCGATCTCGGCAAGCTGCAGCGTTGTGTAGGGGAGCTCTGCCAGGAAGGGCTCCCCAAGCCGAGAGCCAGACCTGTCCTTGGCCTCAGCCAGTGGTGTGCTCAGGCTGGCTCGTCCCACCTCTCAAGAGCTAAGGATTACATTTTTAGGAAATTTGCAAGCCAGTTCCTCAGCAATCATTATTAAAAATTAAAATATGTAAGCTTCTAAGTAAACAAAATATATTAAAAATGAAAGTAAAATATACTCAAAACTCATTACTTCATTATGGTTTTATTACTACTTATGTCCTTGAGCTCATTCACATGGTGGAAGGACGATATAATGGTTTTCGGTAAGGTTATGCTGGTGGCTTAAAACTGGCCCCAGTGGGAGCATTTATAAACCAGTCCCCCTTTTTTTCAAAGAGGCAGTTGCTAACTGTGTACCAGCGAACCACTGAGAGCAACTGGCCCAGCCCTGAGTAACTGTGGGTCTTCTTTCTGTCTTGTTTGTCAGCCCTGGGCCGGACAGCCCCAGGTGGCTCTCAGCATTCCGGGGTGGCTTGGCCAGTGCCAAAGGCCTACGTGATTTCTCTTGATGTAGCCCTAAGCAGCAAATAAAAGCAGCTGAATGAGACTGCTAAGGGGGTCTGTCCTGTTCCCTGCACACTCTCTCGCTCTCTGGACTCTGAGAAAACTCCCCATAGGGATCTCTACCCACTCCTCTCCTTCAGCCTTGGACCCACCTCTCCCAGGAGAGATCTGGGACCTCAGGCCCAGTGGGTGCTCTGATCTGGAGGACATCCCAAGGTTCTGGACTCCCGCCTGGATGGCAGGAGCAGCAGCTCACCGATTTCTCAGCCTCCAGCCCCTTCTCAGGTCTTCATCTTATGATGCCCCTCCTCTCCTCCAGGACCCACACTGGTTCCCTGCTACCTGCCCCAACCCTCGACAACTCTCCTCTCTGGCTCTCAGGGACGCACCCTACCCTGAAGTCCAGTCACGACGCTTAGAATGAGGGGCTTCAAGAGAGGGAGCATGAAGAACACCTTTGTATATCTTAGTTGGTTAAAAAAGGAACACTTGCCCATTAGAAAATCAGTGAAATGGTCCCAGATGTCAATTGCCAGTCTTTTCTACCCTCCTCTCCTCCACTATTGCTCTCCTCTCCTCCTCCCTACCTTACTAAATCCTACAACTGCTTCAGGGCCCACATGAAGGCCACCACTGCCTCCCAATCCTTCTCCCCTTGAAACACAGGATGAGAAATGCGATATTTAAAAGGCAGTTAGAAGGCGCCTGGGTGGCTCAGTTGGTTAAGCGGCTGCCTTCGGCTCAGGTCATGATCCCGGAGTCCCGGGATCGAGTCCCACATCGGGCTCCCTGCTCGGCGGGGCGTCTGCTTCTCCCTCTAACCCTACCCCCTCTTGCGCTCTCTCTCTCACACTCTCTCTCTCTTTCAAAGAAATAAACAAAATCTTTAAAAAAATAAATAAATAAAATTTTTTTAAAAATTAAAAAAAAAAAATAAAGGCAGTTAGAGAAGAGGCACCGTATCGCTACCATGTTCCAGGGTGGGATGCAAGCCCCATGATGCAGGACTTGTCCAAAAGTCCACACCCTCATCTAGGGCCTAAAAGGCCTAAAAGTTGGGATGGAGGGGTTCCCCTTCACCTCAAGTACAGAGAGGGGCTTTAGCAGAGCACTCGAAGAGCTTTATTAGCATTCTGTGTGCTTTGGGGGGCACCATGGATGCATGTGCAGTGCCTGCCTGGAAAATGGGCAAGTGAGAGGTAGCCTTGCCCCCAGGGTGACATCAAGGCAGAGTGAGCTGAGTTTTAAAGGATGGCCGGAATTGAGACAAGCCTAGGAGATTAGGGAGGGCATTGTAGGCAGGAAGAGCAGAGCGCAAGTGCAGAGCCTCTAGTAGAAGGGGGATGTTCCAGCCCCAGGGGCCCCCGCAGATGGCTGAAGAGCAGAGGGTCTTGCCAGCAAGAGTGAGAGGCCCTGGAGAAGGTGCCCAGGGCCAGGTCAGTGCCCTGCCTCCTCGGCCACTCTCCCTCCCGCTCGGTCTCCTGTGCCAGCATCCCCCAGGGCCACTTCGTCTCTCCGTGTCCCCGAATCTCTCTAGATTTTAATCCCCCCTGAGCTGTGACAGCTGCCAGTTCACACGCCGCCTCTGGGCTCCTCCTCCTTCACATCTCCACTCCACATCTCCGATCAACTTTTCAAACACAATACATCCAACTCTGAACTCGTAATTTTCCCCTCCAAACCTGTTCTGTTCTCCTCATCTCTGGCTTACAACATCATCCTTCCAGCCAGAAGTCAGGGGTTTCCTCTGTCCACACAAAATGTATCACCTGGTCACCTGCCTCTCCAATGGTCACCTAAGTCCAGCCATTTCTTGCCAACTCCAATGCATCCTCTCTAGCCCAACAGCCACCATCACCTCTTACCCAGACACCTGGCCTCCAGCTGCCCCCTGAACCTCTACTCCCCATGGTTTATGCTTTACACAGCAGCCAGAGTGATTTTTCTGAAAATGTAAGTCAAACCATATTACTCCATGGCTTAAACCTTCCAGTTGCTTCCCAGAGCACCCAGAATTAAAGCTGCAGCTCTCCTCTGGCCTAGAAGACCCTGTGTCTGGGTCCTTCCCATGCTCCAGGTTCATCACATGCCCTCCCAAGGCCCCAGGGACCCTGTCGTCCTCTGCCCTCACCACGGCACACCTCTCCTGACTTGGAGTTTATGCACACGCTGGTCTTCCCATCTGAAATGCTCTTCCCCAGTTCTCATTCTTCAGAACTCAGCTTAAATCTCTCCTCCCTGGGGACACCTTCCTTGGTCTCCCCACTGCCTTCACAGAGATTTCTTCTCTCTGCCCCTACCCTTTAGGCACCATCCCAGCATTTGGTTTTCTTTACAGTGTGTTGTATTTTGCTTACTTCTCATGCATCCCTACAAGGATCCAGTGGCGGTAGGGAGAGCTGTCCTAGGTGCTGGACACCGAGCTAGGAAAACCCTGAGCTCTAACTCCTTGTCTCCAGGAGTCCAATCCCACCCCACCCTTCATTCTGCCAACAATTCAGGTGCCACTGATGGGTTATTCTCTCCTTCCCAAGGCCCACCTTCCACTTATTCCATCAGTGGAGGGCGTTTCCCATCCCCTTCCTAGCAAGCCACCTCCCTCTCCCCACCGAGGGCCAAATCTGACCTAGTAGCCTCCAGAAGCCCCCCAGCCAAGTTGCCCAGCGAGGTGGCTTCTGGGTTATGGAAGGGGCCTTGTCCGCAGATACCACAGGCTCACCGAATAGTGGGGGCAGAGAAGTGGGGAAGAGGAGAGACAGCAAAGTACAACTGGGCTTGGGGCTGTCCTCTTACCTCCCTGCTTAATCTCCTTGATAAGGTTTGTGCCATTTTCAAAGAGCTTCCTAAAGCCTTGTTTTCTGTGTTGGACATCTTCCTGGCTTGAGGTCTAGGGTGGGTCTGGATAAACCGAAGCATTTTTGTGAGGTTAAAGAAAGATAGCCTGGAGCACCTGGCTGGCTCAGTCGGTAGAGCATGTGATTCTTGATCTTGGAGTTGTGAGTTCAAGCCCCACGTGGGATGTAGACATTACTTAAAAATAAAATCTTAAAAAGAAAAAGGAAGAAATTAAGCTTTAGGAGTTTCTTTTGTTTCTGTTTTGTTTTTCTTGTTTTTGTTCACTTCCTATTGTGGAAAATTTCAAACATCTCTATACATCTCCCTTTGCGCCACTCCTGGTTCATCTTTACCTCACCCTCCAGAGGATTATTTTGAAGCAAATTCCAGAATTCAAAACATTTCACCTGCACATATATAGTACCTCTGAAAGATAAGGAATCTTTTATGTAAATACAATCCCAAGAATCACATCTAAAAATTTTTGACAATTTCCTCATAGCATCAAAGATGCAATCAATATTCATCTTTCCCTGGTTGTGTCATAAATGGTTTTATTTTTGTGGTGCGTGTAAATCAGAATCCAAGTAAGGTCCACACTTGGTTATTGGTTGATAAAACTCATAAATCTCTTTTAATGTATAACTTCCCTTCCAACTTATTTTGCTGTTGTAATGTATCTGTTAAAGAATATGCTTCAGCTGGAGACATTCTCTTCGTCTCTTGCCGTTGCCTCTGCTTCCTTGAAAAGTCTTGGTTCTTCTTTATCTTTCCTGAGAGCCAGGCGGGGGAGGGGGCTGGGGGTCTAGCTGTGATGCCATCAGTCATTTCATGCCCGTTTCAGAGAATACACCCCTTCCTCAGCAGAGCCCGGTGCTCCGGCGGCCTCAGGCCCCTGGGGTCCAGTCTCTCTGGGGCTCCCTGGCACCCTTCCTGCCTGCACTGGGGTGGGGCAGCCGGTGGGGTCCGGGGGCCTGTCTGTGTCCATCAGAGACCACTGGGAGCACACCTGGTCAAAGTCAGGTTTACGGTCTTGTGGCACTGAGAGAGGCCGAACCCGGAGAAATGTGGGTGTCTCAGTGAGGGTTAGGAAGGACTTAGGGTCTGATGTGGGCTTGAGGGGGGGGGTGATGTGGGGGAGAGCTCAAGGAGCGAGCTGTTCCCTCTGGAGTGGGGGCAGTCTGGCGACGAGGAATAATCGCATTTCATCCAGGAGTCGCAGAGCATAAAGTGGACTAACGCTGTCATCAGTGAAGAAGCCTCCGTCATTGCCTTTGTCAGGAAGGGGGGCGGTCTCTGGGCCCTCCTGCAGGTGGGGGCAGTGTTCCGGTGTCTGTCCCTGCTCAGGCCCCGCGAGGGTGCTAGGCCAGGGGCGGCGCCCAGATCTGCTTGCCTAAGTTCATGGCCTTCTCCCTCTGCGGTGCTCTCTTGGCCTAGTCCCTTCACCTTTGGGAGCTTATGCCTTTTTAAAACAATTGTTTTGTCCCCTGACCATCAGTTAGAGGGCTCTGGGGAGGGAGCAGAAGCAGGTGATCCCCCAGCATGCGTGATGGCGGCCCAGCCTCTAGAGTTTTCGCCTGGGCCCGCCCGGCCAGAGAACGGTGCCTCTGTGAGGCCTGCCCTTATTTATTTAAGTCCAATAAGTCCAATAAATCCAATATTTATTTAAATATTTAAGTCCAATAAATCCAATAAATCCTTATTTATTTAAATCCAATAAATCCCCTCCTTGTGAAACGACAGAAATGGGTGGACCAGAGGTTGATACCGGAATTCAGAAGTTTCCAGTTCCCTTATTTAATGAGAACTGCATTTTTTTTCTGCCAGCACTCCACTTCATCATCTGATTTTGCACCGAGGGCTGTGTCCTCACAGGGGAGTCTCCTGGATTCATTTGTTTTCCAAAGTGGATTCCCACGGCTGAGTAACTTTGTTTCTTTCTATCTGGAGCCGTAGAAATATTTGCTTGTTAGAAACTGTCAAGGTAGCAAATGGGCACTTTAATAAGAACCATACTTCTCATCTGTGAGATCCAGTATTTTTAATTAGCTAGCTGGACAGCTACTTGTCTTCTTTAAGGTATAAATTATTAAAGGCCACGGGAAGGAAAACGTCCATTTAATGCAATGACGTGCTTACACCATTTATGTCTCAGTAACTTGGCTTTGCTCAGTTGTACTCTGTGGAGAAATAATGGCAATATTATAAAAGAACCATCACTAGGATGTGATCCCAGGGAGCCAAGAATGTCCCACCACTGTCATAATTACACATCCCTGGTAATGTGTTAAAGGCGCAGGAAACGTCACTCAAGAAGCAAGTCAGCACTGGGGATGGAAAGTCTGATTTGGGTTCTGCAAATCCCCAAATGTTTAATGGGGCTCATGGCACGCGCATTGAGAAGAAAGCAGGAGATAGTCGGGGCCAGAGCTGCACAAAATGGCCTGAGACGAAATCAATCTATAACCCCTTTCTAAAAAGCTTGTTCCATGGGGCGCCTGGGTGGCTTAGTCGTTAAGCGTCTGCCTTCGGCTCAGGTCACGATCCCAGGGTCCTGGGATCGAGCCCCGCATCGGGCTCCCTGCTCGGCGGGAAGCCTGCTTCTCCCTCTCCCACTCCCCCTGCTTGTGTTCCCTCTCTCGCTGTCTCTCACTCTCTGTCAAATAAATAAGTAAAATCTTAAAAAAATAAAAAATAAAAATAAAAAGCTTGTTCCTCTCTATATTTTTATTTTTAAAGAGCTGTATTTGTATGCAGGCTGGGATTTGCTACTGGAAGTGAATGTAATCTCTGAACATGACATGAGGCGGGCACGTCATTAGAAAGCAACCACGGTCATTAATGGTGGGTACAATATTAACAACAGCATTGCCTGCTGTCATTTATAGGGCAACCCTCGGGTGCCACATATGATGCACATCTCACTGTCCCCACAGCTCCGTTTAGCCAGTGAGGAACGAAAGCCAAAGAGGCTGGTGAGGTTACATAGTTAGGAAGTGATGATGCGCTGGTCAAACCTGGGTCTGACTCAGCTCAGGGTCTCCTCTTCCAGGAAGCCTTCCCTGACCTCCACATACCCTCTATGTAGCACCTGCATCATACCCTGGGACCTGCTATGTGTCTGCCCCCCATGCTAGGCTATAAGACCAGCCTGGGAACTTCTTCCTCACTTATTCCCAGCCCTGGCCCAAAGCAGCCTCTGAATAAATTCCTCCAAAATGAACCCTATGTCAAGTCATGCCCCTCCTTCCTTTGTGGCCAGCTTTGCCACCTCTCTGTGCCTGTGTGGTCCTCTTGAGTCACACTCACAGGCACCTGGGGTGTGAACTCTGCGAAAGGGGCCATCTCTTACAGATAGAAATAAAGCATGAAGTAATGAGCCTTGGGAATGAGTCTTTTCTAAAAAAGGAACACAACAAGGGAGAAGGGGCAAATGTCGAGAGATGGCCAGCAGACCGTGAGGACAACCGTCTGCAGAGAGACGCAATGTAACTGAAGTCTTGCTGGCAGCTCCCTCCAAGGAAGCCAAGGCAGGAAGGGTCTGGGGAGTCCACTGTGAAGGTCAAAAGTCTGTGCAATTGGAGAAGTGGGGACAGCCCAGGACAAGGGGCCACAGCTCGAGGACTGAGGAGGCACAGAAAGCCTCATTTTAAACTCAGATCCATATTCATATCCCTATTTGAGGACGAAAAAGCATTCAACAGAAACAGACTCCGTGGGTCTGGAGGGGAATGCCAGGGAGACCAAACAGTGGGTCATTATATCAGATGCTACAGTGAAGTTCGGGGCTCTGAGCCGAGACTGTCCGCATCTTAATGCTGCTGGGCCACTTTCCAGTGTGTCAGATCTTGGACTAGCTGTTAACCTGGCTGCCCCAGCTAAACCCTCTGTAAAATGGGGATGATGCTTATGTGCATTTAACTGGGTTGCTCTGCAGATTAAGAAGACTGATACTGGGGCGCCTGGGTGGCTCAGTCGTTGAGCGTCTGCCTTCGGCTCAGGTCATGATCCCAGGGGTCCTGGGATCGAGCCCCACATCGGGCTCCCTGCTCGGCAGGAGGCCTGCTTCTCCCTCTCCACTCCCCCTGCTTGTGTTCCCTCTCTTGCTGTATCTCTCTCTGTCAAATAAATAAAAATCTTAAAAAAAAGAAGACTGATACTTGCAAGGCGCTCCGGTCAGTCAGCATGGCCAGCATGGGCTGGGCACCTGCTGAATGTCAGTGCTGTGGTGAGTGCCACGTGTGGGCTAAGTCACACGGTCCCTGAGAACGCCCAGGAGGGCTGGGACTTCTGTTAGCATCATCCCCATCTTACAGATGCAGAAATGAAAGTTTAGGTTCCCTACTCTCTTTCCCAAGATCACACAGTGAAGCAGCAGCAAAGCCAGGGGTTCGATCTGGATGTTCTGGTACCAGAATCCTTCTTCTAACCACTGTGCTATTCTGTGTCTCAAAAATACTTTATTGTGAGTATCAAGGTACCTGTTGTAGGTTGAACTGAACTGTTTCCCCAAGAGAGATCTATTGAAATCCTAACACCTGGTATCTGTTTGTTCTCATTTGGGTGGACTTCCCCCCTACACATGTGTCCAAATATTTCCCAGAGACAAGTGCTCAGGTAACTGTTGATGGGATTCACCAAATGAACAGGTCCTCTGTGATAATATCACACATGGCCTCGGGTGATGAAAGCAAACCCAGCAAATGAAAATTCTATTTTACCCTAAAATAAATTCTTTCCTTTTAAGAAGAATTGATTACATTCTGGCTCCAATGTTACCTTTGAAATATTGCTTGCCTTTCTCCTCTGTCCCTCATCCCCCTCCACCATGATCTCCCTCGGTAGGAAGGAGAAATGACGGGGGAGGAAACACTCCCCTTGTCACTTCTATCTGACCAAGAAGCAAGAACTGGTTGGTGATGTGGAAATGGCAGGACCCAGTGGCATGTCCCCTGGAGACAAGGAAGGATGGGGTCCACGTCACACTCTGGGTCTGAAGGGACAATTCGTGCCAGCAAGGAACTCTGGCTCTGACAAGGAAGTACTGAGCAAATAAAAGCTAGAACTCTCTACAGCTGCTGAAGACCATGTCTAAAAGTGGGGAGGCAGAATGTAGAACTCATAGCTGGACAGCATTTTTGTAAAAGAATGGAAGGACACCAACGGCCATATTACAGAGGTTATTCTAAGTGGAGGGGACAACAGATGGCTTCTGATTTGTTTTCCTTTTATATTGTTCTGTGTTATTTTTTTGTGCTTTCCATGTGTTCTGCAATAAACACCTATGACTTCTGGAATTAGAAAAGTTATTTTTAAGAATATGAGCATGGGGTGGGGAGAAGATGGTGTATTTTGTAAGACCTCATGAGTGATGACATAAAAGTCACCGTATAAAAGATCACTCTTGAAAGACAAGCTGTAAACTTTAAAATTTTTACCGTGAAAAAAATAGTTTGCAACTGGTAAGAAATGTCAAAACCTTGGATAGCAAAGAATTTGTCAGTGTCTGCAGTATTACGAATCAGTGAGCACACTCCTGACTCCGGGCTCTTACACTGACCATTTCATCTGCCCCAGCACTTTCCCCCAGACTTCCGCCTGGCATCCTTCCTCACTTCCTCCAGGTCTCTGCTCCAATATCGATCAGACCACCCCCAAATAGAAAAGCACCTCCACACCCTATCACAGGTGTGTCTGTTGTCTTCTTCCCCTCCCTGGAAAGTCATCTCCATGGTAGCAGGGATGATACCATTTGTTCATTGCTACACCCCTGGGGCCTGAAACAATACATATTAATAGGTACTCATTAAGTATTTGTTGAATGAATGAAGGAAGGAATAAATTAACGAATGCATGCATGAAATCAGTTAGATGTTTCAGGGGGTGGGACAAGTGTCATTTTCTAGCACCGGGTCAGGAGGCCCAGGTCCCCTTCCCACTGGCCCCCTGAGGATGACACATACACTAGGCTCTTAAAACGAAGCTATGGCCTTAGCCCCAAACTCCAATGTATTCAGTCCCTGGTGAGTTCTTCCAGTCCCTAAGAAAAAGAATTTAAAGAAATTAGACATGCAGAACACAGGCTGTGCCCCCTAAAGGCTAACTCCCACTAAAAGGAACCAGGATTCCTTAGAGAAATGGCTGATTCCAGATGTGGGGCCAAAAGTATATAACATAAGCCTGGTGCATCTTGTCACGCCTGAAAACAAGGAGCTCTCAATTACCACCAGGGTGATGACGAACACAACCCAAGAGCCAGCTTGCAGGGTCTCCCACTGCCCAAACATGAGACCATTTGAATAATAATAACAACATTTTGAAACACATCAACTAAATGAAAATCGAAGAGTTCATATTGATATTTTAAAAAAAAAACCCAAATTAATTGATCATCTTGGGAAGTTGCTAAGGCACAAATTTCTTATTCTGAAAATCAATAACAGAGAAGAAAGAACTGAACATTTATCCTGCTTTCCTCTACAGACTATAGTTCAAGATAATCAAATTAAGAAGGAATGTTTCTTTCTCTAGAAAGCCATTCAAGCTAATAAATGAAGAAGCAATGAGATAATTTGAAAATCACCATTTTGTGAACTCCTAATGAAAAACAGATCCAGGTAGTAATAATTGATGACTGCAAACCATTCACTAAAAGTCAATGGAGGATATTACAATGAATGAATCAGGGTGAAAAATTAAACCCACCGATCAATGTTAGTTAGCATCTCCAGAAGTGGGTAACCAGACTTCATGTGTCTGTTGGGGTGATGCAGTAGGAAGTGCAAAGCACCACCGAGGAAGTCATTTTGGGAAAAGGAAACTAAGGTCTGAACCTAATCAAGGCTTTGACTCTAACTCCCAGGAGGAGGAGCTATCAAGGATAGAATAACAGACAGCCCCAGGAAGCAATAAGCCAAATCCAGAAATGTTAGAAATCCTACTAGACAAATAACTCAGGTTTTTCAGTAAACATCTAGTTTAAAAAAAGGGAGGACAGTGTTGTTAGATCAAAGGAGACTTGAGATGTCACAACCAAATATTCTGATTTGAACAAAAGAACTACAAGAATACATTTTTGAGATAATCAGGGGAAAGTGAACATAAGCCAGATATTAGATACTATTAGAAATTACTTATTTGGTTGAATATGATAATGTTGTGGTTAGAGTTTTTAAGTTTACTTTTGGAGATACATACTGAAGTATTTGCATGTCAAATTATATATTATTTGATTTTGCTTTAAAATACTCTGGCAAAATATATAAGTGGGAGAATAGCTGAGACAAGAATGCTGAAAGGTGGGTGGGTCTTTGTAGGTGTAGCTGTTGGCCCCTGCAGTTTTATACCCATGTAGTGTCTCATCCATCTGGGAGAGAGGACTGGTTTCCTTTTTTAAAAAATTTCTAATTTATTGTAGACCAACACTTTTATAAAGTACAATAAAAGCAAACTGCCAAAACAGCTAAATGATTTAAAACAAGACATTCAACATATAAAAAAAATAAATTAATTAAAAAAATAAAATAAAACAAGACATTCAACATATAAATCTAAATTTTTCACTGGGTTCAACGCACATAAAATTATATTTCAATAAATGTAATCAGAACAAACATACCATATGGAAAGAGAAAAGAATTCTTTATATGTTTTCCATTGGATGTGTGTATATAAGTGATGAATTTGGAGAACTGCTATCTTACATTCATAACTTTTTGTAATTCCCCAAGCATAGCTCAGAGTTATGAGTAAGATAGAGATTCCCCATATTAAATGTCTCTGCACACAGTTTGAACAAAAATCACGTATGTCAATATTTAAAGTTTTTAATGTGACAAGTGAGCTTACTTCTAGCTTGTTAATTTATCTAACCTAGCTTGGATAGCTGACAATACTACTCACGGGATAATGTACATCTAAACTTTTCTATGTTTTGTTGTCATGACATTTCTAGCAGAGAAATCAGCCTCAAGAGGTATGTTGATTGGAATGGCAGAAGAGAGTTTACATTAATTTCAGCAAGCTCAGGGTATCCTTTTAATTTCTATCAAAAATGAAACAAACAATGCTATATTTTAAGAATTCACCTCCAGTCTATGATCAGTAGCCAATGCCATCAATTTATCCTGTAAAGTTGTAGTTCAATTTAAATTACCCAGATCTTTTGATTAAAAAAAATATATTCCAGAGCCATAATTTCCTTACATGTGCATTATCTTTTGATGGAAAATAAAATTCAAATTCATAGATGTACAAGTGTACAGTAATATGCTACATCTACATTTCTGATTGTTGAAATATGTCATAAAAATCTATAGAAGTTCTAACTTTTGTTTTTACTTTTGATCTTTTGTTGCATTCCTTTGGTTTTTTTTTTTTTAAGGTTTTATTTATTTATTTGAGAGAGAGAGAGAGAGAGAATAGAGGGAGAGTGAGAGGGAGAAGCAGACTCTCTGCTGAGCGGAGAGCCTGATGAGGGGCTTGATCCCAGGAATCTGATATCATGACCTGGGCCGAAGGCAGACACTTAACTGACTGAGCCACCCAGACACCCCTTCCTTGCTATTTTTAAGGAAGTTTTGAGGTCATTAAAAATATCTAAGCTATCAACCGTATGATCCAGCAATTGCATTACTGGGTATTTACCCCAAGGATACAAATGTAGTGATCCGAAGGGGTACGTGCATCCCAATGTTTATAGCAGCACACAATAGCCAAACTATGGAAAGAGCCAAAATGTCCATCAACAGATGAATGGATAAAGAAGATGTGGTATATATACATACAATGGAATATTATGCAGCCATCAACAGGAACGAAATCTTGCCATTTGCAACAACATCGATAGGACTAGAGGGTATTATGCTAAGCAAAATAAGTCAATCAGAGAAAGACATGTATCATATGATCTCACCGATATGAGGAATTCTTAATCTCAGGAAACAAACTGAGGGTTGCTGGAGTGGTGGGGGGTGGGAGGGATGGGGCGGCTGGGTGATAGACATTGGGGAGGGAATGTGCTATGGTGAGCACTGTGAATTGTGTGAGACTGTTGAATCACAGACCTGCACCTCTGAAACAAATAGTACATTATATGTTAAAAAAAAAAAAAGATAGTAGGAAGGGAAAAATGAAAGGGGGGAAATCAGAGGGGCAGACGAACCGTGAGAGACTATGGACTCCAAGAAACAAACTGAGGGTTTTAGAGGGAAGGGGGTGGGGGGATGGTTAGTCTGGTGATGGGTATTAAAGAGGGCACATACTGCATGGAGCACTGGGTGTTATATGCAAACAATGACTCATGGAACACTACATCAAAAACTAATGATGTAGTGTATGGTGATTAATATAACATAATAAAATAAAATTTAAAAAAATATCTAAGCTATCAGACAAATCAGCAAGTCTGGATGTCCAAGTCACATCTTTAAACACTGAATCAAACTAATTCCTTATCTCACAGAAACATAATAAATTTGTTCTGCATTTTATTCTGACAGAATTCTCTCCACAATAAACATTGTACCTCAGCATGCAGTAAGAAATTAGGCTCCACTTCCATCTATTACATAAAAGCAGGATGATCTTTAATTTAATGCATTTGCCTTTGTGTAATTCACAGATTCTTAATTAATCACTAAGTACACTATTTAGTTCACCTGATTTTTTGGTTTTGGTTTTTTTTGGTAGCAAGACTTTCTCAGTGAAAAACTGAGAGCTTTCCCCCTAAGGTCAGGAACATGGCAGGGATGTCCACTATCACCATTTCTGTTCAACATATCACTAGAAGTCCTAGCCTCAGCAATCAGACAACAAAAAGAAATAAAAGGCATCTGAATCAGCAAAGAAGAAGTCAAACTCTCATCTTTGCACATGATATGATACTTTATGTGGAAAACCCAAAAGACTCCACCCCAAAACTGCTAGAACTCATACAGGAATTCAGTAATCAATGTATAGAAATCAGTTGCATTTCTATACACCAACAACAAGACAGAAGAAAGAGAAATTAAGGAGTTGGTCCCATTTACAATTGCACCCAAAACCATAAGATACCTAGGAATAAACCTAACCAAAGAGGCAAAGGATCTGTACTCAGAAAAGTATAGAATACTCATGAAAGAAATTGAGGAAGACACAAAGAAATGGAAAAACGTTCCAAGCTCATGGATTGGAAGAATAAATATTGTGAAAATGTCTATGCTACCTAGAGCAATCTACATATTCAGTGCAATCCCTATCAAAATATCATCAACTTTTTTCACAGAAATGGAACAAATAATCCTAAAATTTGTATGGAACCAGAAAAGACCCTGAATAGCCAGAGGAATGTTGAAAAAGAAAAGCAAAGCCGGCGGCATCACAATTCCGGACTTCCAGCTCTATTACAAAGCTGTCATCATCAAGACAGCATGGTACTGGCACAAAAACAGACACATAGGTCAATGGAACAGAGTAGAGAACTCAGAAATGGACCCTCAATTCTATGGTCAACTAATCTTCAACAAAGCAGGAAAGAATATCCAATGGGAAAAAGACAGTCTCTTCAACAAATGGTGTTGGGAAAATTGGACAGCCACATGCAGAAGAATGAAACTGGACCATTTCCTTACACCACACACAAAAATAGACTCAAAATGGATGAAAGACCTAAATGTGAGACAGGAATCCATCAAAATCCAACACAGGCAGCAATCTCTTCCACCTCAGCTACAGCAACTTCCTAGACACATCACCAAAGGCAAGGGAAACAAAGGCAAAAATGAACTATTGGGACTTCATCAAGATAAAAAGCTTTTGCACAGCAAAGGAAACAGTCAACAAAACCAACAGACAACCGACAGAATGGAAGAAGATATTTGCAAACGACATATCAGATAAAGGGCTAGTATCCAAAATCTATAAAGAACTTATCAAACTCAACACCCAAAGAACAAATAATCCAATCAAGAAATGGGCAGAAGACAGGAACAGACATTTCTGCAAAGAAGACATCCAAATGGCCAACAGACACATGAAAAGGTGGTTAACATCATTCGGCATCAGGGAAATACAGATCAAAACCTCAATGAGATACCACTCTACACTAGTCAGAATGGCTAAAATTAACAAGTCAGGAAATGACAGACGCTGGCGAGGATGCAGAGAAAGGGGAACCCTCCTATACTGTTGGTGGGAATGCAAGCTGGTGCAGCCACTCTGGAAAACAGTATGGAGGTTCCTCAAAAAGTTGAAAATAGGGGCGCCTGGGTGGCTCAGTCATTAAGTGTCTGCCTTCGGCTCAGGTCATGATCCCAGGGTCCTGGGATCAAGCCCTGCATTGGGCTCCTTGCTCCGCAGGAAGCCTGCTTCTCCCTTTCCCACTCCCCCTGCTTGTGTTCCCTCTCTTGCTGTGTCTCTCTCTGTCAAATAAATAAATAAAATCTTAAAAAAAACATTTCTTGAAAAAAAAAAGTTGAAAATAGAGCTACCCTACGACCCAGCAATTGCACTACTGGGTATTTATCCCAAAGATACAAATATAGTGATCCAAAGGGGCACCTGCACCCCAGTGTTTATAGCAGCTATGTCCACAATAGCTAAACTATGGAAAGAGCCCAGATGTCCATTGACTGATGAATGGATAAAGAAGACGTGGTCTATATATACAATGGAATATTACGCAACCATCAAAAAAAAAATGAAATCTTGCCATTTGCAACGACATGACTGAAACTAGAGGGTATTATGCTAAGCGAAATAAGTCAATCAGAGAAAGACAATTATCATATGATATCACTGATACGTGGAATTTAAGAAACAAGGCAAAGGGTCATAGGGTAAGAGAGGAAAAAATGAAACTAAACGAAACCAGAGAGGGAGACAAACCGTGAGAGACTCTTAATCTCAGGAAACAAACTGAGGGTTGCTGGAAGTCAAGGGGTTGGGGTGGCTGGGTGATGGACACTGGGGAGGTATGTGTTGTGGTGAGCACTGTGTATTGTGTAAGACTGATGAATCACAGACCTGTACCCTGAAACAAATAATATATTATATGTTAATAATAATTAAAAATAAATAAAAAATAAAAATAAAAAAGACTTTCTCAATGAAGGAAGCAGGGCATTGGTTCACAAACTCCTTAATCCAGATGACTGCTTCAGAACATTCTCCTGTGCATTCAGTTGTGCTAGCAGAACACACTCTCCTATACAAAACTTTAGCTCCAAACTACATTTGTTGACAATGTAGTCTTTCACAGTTTTATATTTAGTTCAGAGAGAGTTGTACTAATTGGCAATGAAGTTAAAAAGAACTGTTCATATCACCATTGTGTTCAAGCTGCAGACGTACTAGAATTGCCACATTAACATTCTTTAAGCTACACTGAAAAATTGTTCACTGGTGTATTTGCTCTATGGTTGGATTTCTGTATTACTCGGCAGTTCTTGATTATGTCAAGCTATGGTTGTTGAAACATGGGATCAAAATAACAGGGTTAAAAATAAATCACTAGAGTGCCACCTGGCTGGCTCAGTTGGTAGAGAATGTGACTCTTGATCTCAGGGTCGTGAGTTTAAGCCCCATGTTGGCCTAGAGCTTACTTAAAAAAATAAAATAAAAATAAAAAATAAACCACTGCACTGTTATTTTCCTAGTTGAGCTAATAATTTGGTAAATTAAAAACAAACTTGATTTTTTAAAAGTTATACAAATAAATGCTTACATTTCTCATATTTTTGTACACTTTCAGATTTTAGTTGCCAAACTAAACTTAAAATTATGCATGTTGTAATGTGTTTCTGGTACACAGGTCACACCATACACAATTCATCATGTTAGCTTAACAAACCCAAACTGGTCTACATCCTGCTCCTTGGGATGAGTCCAGTGAGATACACTTTGAGGTCATGGCAATGTCATACTGCTATGAAAGTTTCCTAGTGTTTACTCTCAACTTCTGTACTTAATTTCTCATGAATCAGAAACAGATTGTGGACACCAGGGTCCATGGACTACAGTTTGAATAGCACTTCATTGTACTAGTCTCTCTATTTTTGTGTGTTTATCCGTTTTCTATCACTGCATAACAAATCACCACAAGCTCAGTGGCTTAAAACAACACACATTTATTATCTCACAGTTTCCATGGGCTGTGAGTCCAGGAATGCTTAGCTGGGTCCGCTGCTCAGTAGCTAACAAGGCAACAGTAAAGTATCAGCTGGGCGGGGCTCCCATCTAGTGGCTCAGCTTGGGAAGGATGTGCTTCCCAGCTCACTCAGGTTGCGGGCAAATTCAGTTCCTTGCAGTTTTAGGACTGAGGTCTGTGCTCCTATGGGCTGCCACTCTCCTTAGGCAGTTCCAGCATGACTGTTGACTTTTTTGGGGCCAGGAGGAGAAAGGTCTATTGCTTCGAGTTTCTTTTGCTTTGAGCTTGCCTGATTAGGTCATGCCATTCTGATAAATCTTTCTTTTCATTAACTCAAGGTCAATTCATTAGGGATTTGAACTACATTTGCAAAATCCCTTCACCTTTGCCATATAATGAAACCTAACCATGGCCATAACATTAGGAAGTGGTGAGCATGGAACTACCTTAGAATTCTGCCTACAGGGTATGCTTTAAAATTTCTTTAATAATAATAAAATAGGGATGCCTGGGTGGCTCAGTCGGTTAAGTGTCTGCCTTTGGCTCAGGTCATGATCTCAGAGTCCTGGGATCGAGTCCCACATTGGGCTCCTTGCTCAGCAGGGAGCCTGCTTTTCCCTCTCCCTCTGCTGCTCCCCCTGCTTGTGCTCTTTCTCTCTGACAAAACAAATAAATAAAATCTTTTAAAAAATAATAATAATATAAAATAAATTATATAAAGAATATATAATATAGAGAGAATATATAATAAATTATATATAGAAAACCAAAAATCTATTAGAACTGATCAATGAATTTGGTAAAGTTGAGGGATACAAAATCAATTTATAAAAATCATTTAAATTTCTATATACTAATAACAAATCATCAGAAAGAGAAATTGAGAAAACAATCCCATTTATAATTGCATCAAAAAGAATAAAATACCTAGAAATAAATTTAACCAAGGAGGTGAAAGACCTGTATACTATAAGACATTGATGAAAACTATAAGACATTGATGAAAGAAATTGAAGAAGACACAAATAAACGAAAAGATATTATATGCTCACTGATTAGAAGAATTAATGTTAAAATGTCCATACTAAAGCAATCTACAGACTCACTATAAGCCCTATCAAAATTCCAATGGCATTTTTCACAGAAATAGAACATCCTAAAATTTGTATGGACCCACGAAAGACCCCAAATAGCCAAGACAATCTTAAGAATAAGGTTAAAGCATCACACTTCCTAATTTCAAACTCTATTACAAAGCTACAGTAATCAAAACAGTATGACATTGGGAAAAAACAACACATAGTTCAATGGAACAGAATAGAGTCCAGAGATAGACTCAGGTATGTATGGCCAATTAATTTACAACATAGGAGCCAAGAATATAGAGTGGAGAAGGGACAGTCTCTTAAATAAATGGTGTTGTGAAATTGGGCAGTTACATGCAAAAAAATGTAACTGGACCATTATCTTATACCATACACAAAAATCAACTCAAAAATGGTCTAAAGACTTGAACATAATATCTGGAACCATAAAACTCTTAGAAGAAAACATAGGGGGTAAGCTCCTTGACACTGGTCTTGGTGATGATTTTTTGGACTTGACACCCAAAGCAAAGGAACAAAAGTAAAAATTAACAAGTGGGACCACATCACACTAAAAAGCTTCTGCACAGCAAAGGAAACCGTCAACAACAAAAAAAGGCAGCCTACAGAATGGCAGAAAACACTTGCAAATCATGTATCTGATAAAACGTTAACATCTAAAATATATAAAGAACTGGGACGCCTGAGTGGGCTCAGTCGGTTAAGTGGCTGCCTTTGGCTTGGGTCATGATCCCAGGGTTCTGGGATCGAGTCCCGCGTCAGGCTCCTTGCTCGGCGGGGAGCCTGCTTCTTCCTCTCCCACTCCCCCTACTTGTGTTCCCTCTCTCCTGTCTCTCTCTCTGTCAAATAAATACATAAAATCTTAAAAAAAAAAATAAGCAAATAAATAAATAAAATAAAGAACTCACACGACTCAATAGCAATAAAACAAAACAAAACAATCTGATTAAAAAATGGGCAAAGGAACTGAATAGACAGTTTTCCAAAAAAGACAAACAATGACCATCAGGTTCATGAAAAAGTGCTCACCATCACTCATCAGCAAGGAAGTGCTAATCAAAACCAAATGAAATATCGCCTCACACCTGCTAGAGTGGCTGTTATCAAAAAGACCAGAGAAAACCAGTGTTGATGAGGATGTAGAGAGAAGGGAACTCCTAGGCACCGTTGGTGGGAACACTCATTTGTTCCAGCCACTGTGGGAAAGTATGGCCCAGCAATCCTACCTCTAGCATTTGTATAGGAAAAATGAAAATATCTTTAAAATAGGGGTACCTGGGCGCCTGGGTGGCTCAGTTGGTTAAGCGACTGCCTTCGGCTCAGGTCATGATCCTGGAGTCCCGGGATCGAGTCCCGCATCGGGCTCCCTGCTCAGCGAGGAGCCTGCTTCTCCCTCTGCCCTCTTCCCTCTCGTGCTCTCTGTCTCTCATTCTCTCTCTCTCAAATAAATAAAAAAATAAAAAAATAAAATAAAATAAAATAGGGGTACCTGGCTGGCTCAGTCAGTGGAGCGTGCGACTCGATCTCAGAGTTCTAAGTTCGAGCCCTGCATTGGTTGTAGAGATTACTTTTAAAAAAATCTTTTAAAAATTAAAAAAAAAGAAAATACCTTTAAAATAAAAATAAGCAGCAGCAGAATGACTGTGTCACATCACACCGGCACTAGGAAGTCCTCCGGCCAGAGGAATACAGTCTTCGATGATGGTGAGGTCTTTATGGAATGAGATTATTGCCGAGGGGCACGTGAGGGGCACGTGAGGGGCACGTGAGCGCTGATGGCTGGCTGTGCCTCCCGGGAGGCAATGTTCCTGCGCTCAGTTGGTCAGTGCCTTCGGTGCTATTCGTGGGGCTTTCAATGAGAGCCCAGGGGCCTGTCTTTGCTCTCACCTTGTCAACATTTTCAACAAAACTTTGATGGTTCTTCAATTTTCCAACAAAACAGAGCTGGGAAGAAGAGAGAGAGTGCTCGACAACAGAGTGAAGATTTAGAATTATCTTGGGAGGCAGGAATGTCAAGTGAACACTAAAAAAGATTAATTTTCAAAAGGAGGAAGGTCAGGTTTTACACATTCTCCAAATCACTCATAAATTGTGAGTGTGGGGAGACTTGAAAGAATTGCTGTGAAAAAAGGACCTGGTGATCTCAGTCAGTGCCAGGCCCCATGTCAACGAAGAGTTTGATGTGGCAGCTGAAAAAGATGAGTCCAAGCCGGGTTTGTATCAAGCTCTCCAGAGAGCAGACCACTGAGGCTGCACCGCCCACCCCACGGGCGGCCATGACGGTGTAATGCTTGAGCGCCTCCTCCTTGGCCTCGCGGTGCCCAGCCCTCCCCGGCCCCTTTAGGCAGCTCTGTCCTTGTATGTGCAGGGGCCACTTCCATATCTGTACACCCCAACCTCCGGTAGCTCCGGACTGCCTACCAAATCATGTGCAAAACCTTGGCCTGACAGAGCTCTCTGTATCTTGGCTAGCCCCTCCTTCCAGCATTCACCTCCCTACTCTCTCCTGCAGTGTCAACCAAATAGGAGATCTCTGCATTCTCTGACTGTACTTCTCCCATCCCCTCATAGGCTGCCATCTCTCTCCATAGTCTTCCGACCACACCTGCGGAAAGTTCCAGTCCCTCCTGCCCCTTGCCTTACCACCCCCACCTCTACCTCCAATTTCCCACCCACAAAACTCCATGTTTTTGTTCTGCTCTTATGGAGATATTATACACACACACACACACACACACACACACATAAAATCACGTCTGGTCTGATTTGCGAGTGTTGGGATTTCTGGGTGAAATTCCGATGTTCATCTGGTGGAATTAGGCAGAGGGAGGGCCCCAGAAATGCCTGTATCATGCTTCTCCTCCTGCCTTCTCTTCATGGGGCCTGAACTGAGGAATCTGTGTGTAAAGAACACTAGCAGAATGAGAATAAAGTGTCATGATTAAATTTGAACCAATGCCTTGATCCACAAAGTAGAACCCACTAGGATAATTAAGTTGGAAGAGGCAGTTTTGGCTTGAAGTCAAAGTGAGACTCTTACTTCTGCCACCTCCACCTCCAGTGTAGAGACAGAGAGAGGCAGAGAGACAGAGAGAGATGGAGAGAACCCAAGTGGGCACTGAGTCCACTCACCAGAGTAGACACTGCACGTGGAAACAGCAGGTAGCTAGCCAATCACTAGGCCCCAAGTCTCACCGTGGTATATAAAACAGGAAGGCGGAGAGGGTACCGCAAAGAGTGGTGATATTTTAAGGCTCAGCCAGCTAGTTCTCCAGTAAAATATGGCCCATTGACTACTCTGGGACCTACCCAACCACAGGTGCAACTTCCCCTAGAGAGGGGGATGGGGTGGGGCAGAAAGAGAAGTGTGCAGAGAGGTGCAGGATTATTCTATTCCCAACTAGAAACCACTGGAGAACAGGGTTATTGCTGGATACGTGAGTAAATTATTTATTTATTTATTTATAAAGATTATTTATTTATTTATTTGACAGAGAGAGAGAGCACAAGCAAGTGGAGTAGCAGGTAGAGGGAGAGGGAGAAGCAAGCTCCCAGCTGAGCAAGGAGCCCTATGCGGGGCTCAGTCTCAGGACCCTGAGATCATGACCTGAGCCAAAGGCAGTTGCTTAACCAACTGAGCCACCCAGGAGCCCCGATGAATAAATTATTTATAATGTCCAAGTCCTAGCAGATACCTGGTACATGGTACTCAATAAATTTTGTAGAGCTGAATTTGTGATTTGCATTTTAAAACTAGTATTGACCTAAATAAATAAAATAAATAAAACAAACAAACAAACAAACAAACTAGTATTGACAAGTTTGAGTCAGCCAGGGTTATGGTATCCAGAATGGAGAGAAGTCTAAGAAATGAGTAATATGAGCCACAGTTGCAGAATGCGCGTTATTTCCAGGAGGAGAGGGCTTTTTCTGTATTCCAGAAACAGGGTCGAACAAGGACTGATGATTCTGGAAAACTACAGAGACATGGTTTACATCTCTAATAACGCCAAGGACGCCGCTTCCAGCACTCCGCCCTTCACGCAGAGGGAAGGGCTGTCTGGAGAGGTTGCCTGAGCTTAGAGCAACACAGAGCAGATTCCAGAACTGAGTCAGGAATTAGACTCAACGGCTTCCAAATCTGAGTCTATGAAAACGGACTTCATGTGGGATTTGAGAGAGTGATAAGAGAATGATTTAGCCAAACATTTTCAAGCCAGATTTACATTTTTAAAAATCCCATTAAAAAAAAAAAAAGGAATCCCATTTCTTTTCTCTTTATCCACCCTGCAGATAATGTATTTCAAAGACACTTGTGCCCCACGTGTTTAATTATGTTGTATTATCACTGGGTCTATAGAGTCAAATATAATCAGTATTTGGGAATATTGGGTTTTTGCACCACTATGTCTTGAAATCATTTATATCCAGGCTTAAAACGGATTAGAATCAACATACTTTTTTCTCTGAAAGCTCAAGGTTATCTATTACTTTGAAGTTGGTAACTAGCTTTATTTATAGGGACATAGCTGGCATTTGACCAAAAAAAAATGCTATACCAGGTCTGACCATGGGCTTCAGACAAAGGCCAGATTTTACTTAAATTTCCACTTTTTTCTAACAAAGGATTTGTTGCAAAATTAACAAATCTGAAACAGTTCAAGGCAGATGATAGCCTGTATATGTTTAAATATGTGAACTAATAAAAGCTACCATCTGAAGCCCAAGAGGAAGCCAGCTATTTGCAATTTTACAACTGGGTGATTGCTCTTTTAATTAATGTGATGAACTTGTGAGTTTAGTCAATTTAATTATAGAGGAAATAACTGCATTTTGTTTATGGCATATTTGGTGTGATTAAAAATTTACTGGAGGGCGCCTGGGTGGCTCAGTTGGTTAAGCGACTGCCTTCAGCTCAGGTCATGATCCTGGAGTCCCGGGATCGAGTCCCGCATCGGGCTCCCTGCTCAGCGGGGGGTCTGCTTCTCCCTCTGATCCCCTTCCCTCTCGTGCTCTCTGTCTCTCATTCTCTCTCTCTCAAATAAGTAAATAAAATCTTTAAAAAAAAAAAAAATTTACTGGAGAAAAATCATCCATGAAAGGTATTTTAACATTGTTCTAAATGCCTCAATGACATTTGGTGGGGAAAAAAAAAAAAGATCCATATTTTGTGTCTAATGTTGAGTTCTTTTTCTTTATCACAAGCTGAGCTAGATTTGGTCAGAACCAGCCTGTTGTAAATCAGCAGCTGCCACCACAATTCACCAGAATAAAACAAATGAAAGATTGTTTATGAACTGGAGCCCCTTCTATTAGTCATTTGCTACAATTTTTATAGTCTCCTTTCATTCTAATGCTTTCCCTGTCATAAAAATGTCAATAATTTCTCTTAGTATTTCATATTAATTTGTCAAACCAAGTTTACACAATGCCATAAGGCTGTTCTGTCAGAGATTTGGTGGGGGCTGGGGAAACCAACTCAACATACCAGTATCATGGGCCACATATCAAGTTCAATTAAAAAAAAATTTATTGTGCTCCTTCCATGTGGCAGGCACCATCTCAGGCTGACAGTACTGGATAAACAACATAGACCAGACCGGCTTTGGGTAGTCACAGTCTGATAACCAAAGCATGTCAAGAAGCCTCAGCGTTACAATACAGGGTAGTGATGGTGAGACAGAGGAAGGGCACGACGCTAGCAAACCCAAGAAAATACTGGGTAATGAGGTATCTTTTTAAAGACCTTTTGACTTGGGGGTCCTTCACCAAGTTTAATTAAGAGTAATAGAATACATTTAGGTCCCTTTTTATTTTAAAATGTGAAAAAGCATATGGACTGGTTCATTTTATGTGTCAATTTAACTGGGTTATGGGATGCCTAGAGGTTCAGTTAAAAATTCTTCTGGGTGTGTGGCTAAGGGTGTTTCTGGATGAGATCAGCATTTGAATCAGGAGGCTTGAGTAACCCCAACTGCCCTCCCCAATTTGGGTGGGCCTCATCTGATCCCATTAAGGCCTGAATAGAGCTAAAAGGCTGAGTAATGGAGAATTCACACACTCTCTCTCTCTACCTGTTTGAGCTGGGGGACTTCTGCCTTTGGATTCAGACTTGACCTGGAAGTTACATGGTCCACCATCCTGTCTCCTACTTCAGACTTAGATGCAGCCTCCATAATCACATTAGCCAATTCCTTATAATAAAATCTCTTTATATATATATCCTATTGGCTCTATAGAGGAACCCTGACTAATACAACGTAACGTCGGCAACCTGTGAATATCCACTGGTTTCCAGTAGAAATGATGCGGTTCTGCCTCCCTGGAGGGTTTCTCAACTTAAACAAGTTGAACTGCTACTACAGTATTCTTTTCATTGACCTAAATGGGCATGGGTGTGATGTAGAATGTGCTGGTCAATTAAATTTTCCAGTTAGGGGAGGACTAATCCATTCCTCTCCCAAAGACTCCAGAGCAGTCTCCTTTCTCCTGTGACGTCCACCTTCAGAAATGAACATTGTCATCAGGAGAGAATAAAGGTGGCCTCTAAGATAGTGTTTCTGTTCTGGGGTGCTCAGACCACCCAGGACTCTGTGAAGAGGGTGGATTTCTGGGCGCCCTCAGATGCCCCTGGGGAACTCTGTGGGGGGCAGGCAGACTCCCGTGCCGATCCCACCCCCCCCCCAACCCCCTGTGCCGCTGGGGCAGGTCACAGAACACATCCTGACAACCATTTTCATTGCTGCCTTTTACAATCAGTTCCGGCAACATGTTTCTAAATGCACCATTGTTTTGTTTTGCGTGGCCTTCTTCTAAGAACCAAATCTACCTTCTGTAGCCCTTCTAGTTGTCCCAGGCACCCCACACATCCTGCTGTCTGCCGTAGAGTAGCTGTGGAGAAAGATAATTTCCTCTCCTCCTTTTCAACCCTCACCCTACGCCTTTTCTGTTTAACTAAAAAAAATCAGAAATTGATCAAATCTGTATTTTTAGGGAACCTTTTCCCAGCTGTGTTAGGGCAGTAGTTGATGATCTGGTGACATAAGAAATCCCTGATTGATAAAATAAGCTGTGTCCAGATGCTTCAGCAATAAATTTGTGCCCTACAGTAAGTGCCCTGGCCTCAGACAGGGTCCTGTGGGGGAACCCCTCAACATGGTAGCAAGACAGCTCAGACGGTTCTGGGAGAGGCTCAGTGCACTGGGGCCCTTCATGACTCTCCCACTCTATCCGTGCAACCTGGGACATGTGTCTTTTCTTCCTCAACACAGAGGAGAGAAGGCAGTTTGTGATTGAGATGTTTAAGCCTCACTATCCAATTGCCCCAGTAAAATGCATAAATGGGTTGGCATGAATTTCTCATATCAAGTTCATAATTTAACTCCCTGACCTTTTTCCTTCTGGGGGAAGAAACTTCAACCCAAATACCCATCACCTAATGAATGAATAAGCAAAAAAGTGGTATATTCATACAATGAAATATTACTTGGCCATAAGAAGGAACGGATGAACCTGAAAACATTATGCTAAATGAAAGAAATCAGTCACAAAACATACCTGAAGGGCCCTGTGTAACCAAAGTGACAATACATCTGTATCCAAATGGCAAATCCACAGTGAGGGTCTGGGGAGAGAAACTCTGCAGTATGACTCAGTGATCTGGTCCTGAGCTTTGGCCCTGATATTTACTAGCTTTATGGCCTTAGTCAAGGCTCAAACATCTCTAAATATGAATTTTCTCATCAGTAAAACTAGGATAACAGTGTCTTCGTTTGTGAGAATTGAATGAAACCATGTGTTCAGCACTAGAGAAGTGGGCCTGCAATCCCTTCTTGTATCTATACCCTTGGTGGTCCCCTCCCACACTAATTCTGGGATTAGCCATGTGACTTGCTTTGACGGCGCATTAGCAAACATAATTTGAGCAGAGGCTTAAAACATATTTTGCATTGGGGCTGCCTTCTAATACCACTTAAGTTTACCAGGATTAGCCTGCTGGAGATGTGTGGCTTAGTGGTCAGCCAGCCCAACCACCGGCCATGTGAGGCCATCCTAGACCATCCCTTCCTCATTGAGCTGCCTGCCAGGTTATTGTAGCCATATAATAAGAGGCTCCAGGTGCAGAAGAACCAGCCAGCTGAGTCCAGCCCAAATTACTGACCCACATATCAAAGACCACTAGAAACACACTTGTAGTCAAACAAAGTTAGCTTTATTTAAACGTGCGGCAGAAAGGGAGAGTGTACACCAGAGGAACCAGGAAGGGAAAGTTGGGTGGACCTTATTATAGGATTTGGATGTCTGCTGGGCTGGGTGATTTCATGAAGGGGTTAGAGAAGCAGAGGCAGAGTTTTTGATCAGGTGCTGTCAGAAAGTAGGGGCAACTTGGTGACTGGATCTCTTGGTAATTTTTATCTACAAAGCAGGAGGATTAAAGTGGGATGAAAGTTATCAGTGGTAATTTGTATTAGCTGGAAGAGGGAGATGTTTCATTATTTTTGAGTTGCAGGATGTCCTTGTCTCTGTATCGTTTCAGGCATGGTCACAAAATAGTCTTATCTCTGTCTTACTCCATCACGGTCAAAGAATGGCCTTTGAAATCTCCTTATGTTTCTATGCCATGAAAATTGCTTCCAGTAGAAATGATGTGGTTCTGCCTCCTTGGAGGGTTTCTCAACTCAAACAACTACCAGCTGTTGGCTCTTGGTGCCACTTTTCACTTTCTTATACACAGAATCATTGGCAAGTAACATGGTTGTTTTAAGCCTCTAAATTTTGGGGTGGTTTTTAATTCAGCAATAGACAGCTGATACGAGCTCTTTGTAATAGCTAAAGTGCCGTGCAGGCTTTCTGATTCCTTCTGGGGTTATAAATGTAGGAAGCCCCAACTTTATGGGACTCTGCGTGGAGGAGGTCAGCAGAATGTGGGGAGTTGACCAGGACCTGCTGAGAACAAGGGACAGGTAGGGACCAGAGAGGCCTGAGGTGGCCAGGAGGCCACATACATGCAGCAGACAGGGCCTGTCTAATCATCCCCTTCTTAAGTCTGGCTCTGCCTCTTTTAGATGCTGGTTTCCAGGCCCAGACCATGATGCTCTAGCTCCCTTTCCCAGCCCCTCCCTACCCAGGGTCCACTCTTGGCCTACAGGGTCAAGAGCAGGCTCCCCAGGACCCCTTCTCAGTTAACATCTCTGACAGGCATATGAAAACCTCTGATCATTTGTGCATGAACAATCTATTCTGTTCACAGAGCCTCCTGCGGTTTTAGCCATCATAAACAATAGAGGAGCCTATTTGATTTTTGGTAGAAGGATATACCTGCCCTTGCTCTGGGTACAGGAGGTGCTGACCCATTTCAAGCAGATGTGATTGGGGGGTAATAATTCTTGGTTATTGTTTCACCCTTTGAATTACCAATAACCCAAGAGTGGTGAACTCTCATGCTTTTCAACCAGGTGCTTTTAGCTTAAATCACTGCCGGGCAGACCCTGGTCATAAATCTCCTGAGGATAGGTCATGCATCTTGCAGTTACTTCTCCTCTAGCCAAAACCTTCAGTGATGTTCAGGGAAGAGAGAAGGACAGTAAATCTTACTTTCCTCTTACAAATACCCTATAGGCTGTTCCTTACGACAGCTTAAAAATTGACTCAAACTTAACCAACCTCTGGGAGGTATTCTTTCATTCAACAACAACAACATGTTTCTCCATTCACCCTCAAAGCCAAAGGCAGTCCCTTTATCAGAGTTTGTCAGAGTCAGGTACAGAAAGATCTACATGACTGAAAAGTAAGCACTCATACTGGTTTCATGAAAAGGAAGATAGTAAACTCCAGTGGGAACAGTGGGACATTTGTCTTGATTCAATAGGTTCTTGAAAGAAAATGAGGAAGCACTTGATTCATTTGAGGGTGACGAATTAATTGTATTTTATATGAAAATTTATTATTCCAACTACAGGGGACTCCTGAATTTCAATAGACTCCTCCTTCCTTCTTACTCTATCAAACCAGCAGAAAGCCGAACACTGGCTAATCGCGAGTCAGAGTATCACCTCAACCACAATAAACCGGATCATCCATTCCTGGCTGTCCAGTTTGTCAGACAATGTCAATGCTAAGATAGGAATAGAATCCATACTTTGAAACCACACTCACTTAACAAAGTGTTTCCACCCTTGAAGAAAAATCCACTGGCCAGATTCCTGGCTCTGCCCCCTGTGGCTGTCACATAAGTGTTTTTGTATCTCAGTGTCTTTGTTTGTAGAACGAGCAAGAAGATACAAACTTTCTTTCAAAAATACAAAATGATAAACATAGTCTCTGTGAAATTTTGTAAATTTATTTAATCTGTTATTCTATGACATCTCACTATCACCACAATGCAGCAGCTAAAACACGTCCTTCCCACAAGTAACAAGAATAACTTGTGAGCTCCCCAGGGACAGGAGTCATTCCAACTCATCGGTAGATCCACTCTGACACATATCCCCCGAGGAAACGTCCCAGGATATGCTTGTTGAATAGCTGGATGGAATACTGAGTGTATGGGTGAATGAATGGGTGGGTAGGTAGACGGATGGATGGATGGATGGATGGAAGGAAGGAAGGAAGGTAGGAAGGAAGGTAGGAAGGAAGGTAGGAAGGAAGGAAGGAAGGAAGGTAGGAAGGAAGGAAGGAAGGAAGG